>NC_056616.1:6128776-6292279 GCF_018340385.1 Cyprinus carpio
GCTTGGGTTCTTTTGATTTGATACCACGGCCTCTATCAGACTCCGTCATAATGCCACCTCCAGGGAGCTAGCTCCCTCTTAGCAGTGTAGCGTCAAGGGTTCGACAGCTCCAGCCCTCTCACTTATCCCCTGGACCCCAAGGTGTTCAAGATAAGTCTTGTCGTTCCCTACCGTGGCACAGCACGGTTGAATTCGTTCCCCATACGCAGTATGAGTGAAGTATTGAAAGGGAACGTACTCGGTTACGAACGTAACCTCGGTTCCCTGAGATACGGAACGAGTAGTGCGTTATATGCCATGAGGCTGCGGCTTCAGTGTCGTTGCTTTAGTCATATGACCTGATTTCCTCTGGCGATTTGCCTGCTTATATAGCCATTCGCCCCGCCCATTTAGGCGGGCTTTGGTGCGCTGCATCGCCACAGGCTCGCGCAGCTATGCAGCGCTGTCATTGGTTTAAAAAAGTTTACAGATTAAACCAATGGCAGTGCAGTTGCACTGCGTTATTGAAAAAAGGCTTCAGTATCGAGAAAAAAAGGAGCTTTTCCCCATACGCAGTACTCGTTCCGTATCTCAGGGAACCGAGGTTACGTTCGTAACCAAGTACGTTTAGTAATTGAGTGATGATTGGCTATTATTGAAGAACACCTGCTGTTAACAACCTGAATCACTGAAAGAAAGAGAAACAAGAACAGAAAAAAGAGATGAGCAGAAATACAAGAACTACAACTGACTTCAGCCACAGCCAAAGATAAATCAACACATAATAAAAGAAGACATTAAATCTCTCAAGATCTCGACAGAGGATGATTAAACAACTCCACAAACAGCATCACCAGCTTCATGCATTACTAACAAGATGGACTTTAGATGTTGATGTTTTAGTTTTGTTTGAAGTTACCCTTATCAAGGTCAGTGTTTGCTTTAGTTGGGCTCATGACCCTTAACTTTGAAACACTAGAAAAAAAAGTTGTAATTTAGACAGATGCATCAAGAATCAGTGTATAAATCACAACAATGGTGACAATCCACAAAATAAACAGATCAGTTCTGAACATCACAAAACATGATACTAAAACTCAAGATAAAAATAAAAGCACATAGTAAAAATAAAAGAAAATAAGTGGACAATTCAGCGGCATAATTTATTCATGCCGCAATGCATGTTGGGAGTCATGGATGAGTTTTGTCCTGTGCTGAAAGCCAGCATACATTGCATCATGAAGCTTTTGTTTGTCATCATTGTGGAGATTCATATGCATATCCTAACTCTCAATAAGATCTTCTGTAGATGTCTGACAGAAATAAAGTCAGTCCGGTTAGTAATGAGTGAAGCTGGTAAAGTGTTTGTTGAGTTGTTTAAATCTTCAGCTGATTTCATCTAAGGCTGTGGCTGAAGTCAGTTGTAGTTCCTGTGTGGGTCTTGTTTCTCTTTCCGTCAGTGATTCTGCTCGTTAAAGTGATAGTTTACCCAAAAATGAAAATTTGATGTTTATCTGCTTACCTCCAGGGCATCCAAGATGTAGGTGACTTTGTTTCTTCAAACCAAGATTTTTGTCTCAAACCGTTGCAGTCTATCAGTCTTATAATGTAAGTGGATGGGAATCACTGCTAAAACATACAATAAAAAAAAAACACACAAACAAAACCAAATTAAACCCTGTGGCTTGTGTCGATACATTGATGTGTAAACCATTAGTCGTGGCCTAATGGTTAGAGAGTCGGACTTGCAATCCAAGTGTTGTGAGTTCGAGTCTCGGGCCGACAGGAATTGTAGGTGGGGGGAGTGAATGTACAGCGCTCTCTCCACCCTCAATACCACGACTGAGGTGCCCTTGAGCAGGGCACCAAACCCCCAACTGCTCCCCGGCGCCACAGCATAAATGGCTGCCCACTGCTCTGGGTGTGTGTTCACGGTGTGTGTGTGTTCACTGTTGGGTGTGTGCACTTTGGATGGGTTAAAAGCAGAGCGCGAATTCCGAGTATGGGTTACCATACTTGGCTGTATGTCACTTTCACTTTCACTCTTTTTTTTCACTTTAAAGGCACAAAACGATTGGTCTGTGCAAGAAACTGAACAGTATTTACAGGTGCATCTCAATAAATTAGAATGCCGTGGAAAAGTTAATAAAATTCAGTAATTCAACTCAAATTGTGAAACTCGTGTATTAAATTCAATGCACACAGACCTAAGTAGTTTAAATCTTTGGTTATTTTAATTGTGATGATTTTGTCTCACATTTAACAAAAATCCACCAATTCACTATCTCAACAAATTAGAATACTTCATAAGACCAATAAAAAGAACATTTGTAGTGAATTGTTGGCCTTCTGGAAAGTATGTTCATTTACTGTACATGCACTCAATACTTGGTAGGGGCTCCTTTTGCTTTAATTACTGTCTCAATTCGGCGTGGCATGGAGTTGATCAGTTTGTGGCACTGCTGAGGTGGCATGGAAGCCCAGGTTTCTTTGACAGTGGCCTTCAGCTCATCTGCATTTTTTGGTCTCTTGTTTCTCATTTTCCTCTTGACAATACTTCATAGATTCTCTATGGGGTTCAGGTCTGGTGAGTTTGCTGGCCAGTCAAGCACACCAACACCATGGTCATTTAACCAACTTTTGGTGCTTTTGGGAGTGTGGTCAGGTGCCAAATCCTTCTGGAAAATGAAATCAGCATCTTCAAAAAGGTGGTCAGCAGAAGGCAGCATGAAGTGCTCCAAAATTTCTTGGTAAATGGGTGCAGCGACTTTGGTTTTCAAAAAACACAATGGACCAACATAGACAAGTGCCAATATTCGGTAATGCGATATATTGTAATAGATATGCACGATATTGTTATCGTGGGCACTTCTAAATACCGAGAATAATTATATATTACAAATTATTCAGAATTTGGAATGCATTTTAAGAATACTTTTCCCATCAACTGGTCAAAATGCACAACACTGCTGTATGGTTCTTTAAAGATGCATGTGAGCTCTGATGTAAACAAGCACGCATGAGAAGCACATGGAGGAACACGTGAGAGACGCGCTGAATAAAAGCACATTCACTCTCTGACAGCAGATGACGCTAAACTGCAGAAAATGCAGACCTTACCCTGGAAACCCCATAAATAAAAGCAGCTGCTACTTTCTAAACATTTAAATAATATAAAATAATATTTATATATTTCCATATATTTTTTCCATTTTAATCTGGACTACAACATGCCCCATATATTGTTTGAAAGTGTTTTGATTCTTTATTGTTCATTAACACTTTACATTAGGGCTTCATTAGTTAACAAACGGCCAATGAAAAATTCTTCTGAACATTCATTAATCTTAGGCATTCCAATATTTAATAACACATTGTTAAAATCGAAAGTTGCAACTTTGTTATTTAATGAGCTAACATGAGCTAAGACTTGAATTTTTTAACAAAGATTAGTAACTTCTGTAGCAAATGTAGCTATTGCTCATTGTGAATAATAATGCATTAACTAAGGTTAACTAATGAGGTCTTATTGTAAAGTGATACCTATGGGTCTTTAAAGTTCTTTTGCATTTTAATCAGTGTAAAACTTTTAACTTTAAATATATATTTTTGTAATGCTTTATTGTATTTAAATGTTCAGTTATTTTTGTTATAAGAAAAAAGTAATTTAACCTGTTATACTGTATTAGGACCACTTTTTTTAAACTTAATTTCAATACCATGATAATACCGCATACCGTGACAAAACAGGGCAAAACTGGGCAACAGTCCAGTTCTTCTTCTCCTTAGCCTGGGTCTGTGGTTCGGGAGTGGCGTAACAAGAGGAATACGACAACTGTAGCAAAATTCCTTGACACGTCTGTGTGTGGTGGCTCTTGATGCCTTGACCCCAGCATCAATCCATTGTGCATCTTTTTCTTCCACACATTTTCCTTCCACTCAACTTTCTGTTAACATGCTTGGATACAGCACTCTGTGAACAGCCAGCTTCTTTGGCAATGAATGTTTGTGGCTTACCCTCCTTGTGAAGGGTGTCAATGATTGTCTTCTGGACAACTGTCAGATCAGCAATCTTCCCCATGATTGTGTAACCTAGTGAACCAAACTGAGAGACCATTTTGAAGGCTCAGGAAAGCTTTGCAGGTATTTTGGGTTGATTAGCTGATTGGCATGTCACCATATTCTAATTTGTTGAGAAAGTGAATTGATGGGTTTTTGTTAAATGTGAGCTGAAATCATCACAATAAAAAAAAAAAAAAACAAAGACTTAAACTACTTCAGTCTGTGTGCGTTGAATTCATTTAATACACGAGTTTCCCAATTTGAGTTTAATTATTGAAATAAATGAACTTTTCCACAACATTCTAATTTATTGAGATGCACCTGTATATCGTTTTTTTTACCTCTGATTCATGCAATGTCTGAACTGTTAGAACTCTCCTGAGCGCGTCCTCTTGTGCGCGTTCTCAGCAGCAGTCGGCCAGGCGCGTGAGGTGTCTTCTTCTTTTTATTGCTTTATGGCAGATCGCAGAATTATAAGTGCATTACCACCACCTATCTCTCAAGTGAACCATTGATACTCCTAATTGAGATTGTAGATAGAGTGTCAATGGTCAATTCTTTTTTTTTTTTTTTTTTTTTTTACATTGTACATTAGGTTTTGCCACAGCATATTGTTAAATTAATGATTATTGCATTATTTTAGTGTCGTGTTACCATGATAGTGTTTTGATATATTAGTATTCATCTTCTCAGCTTGTGAAAAAGCTACTTGCTACTTGTGAATTGTTGCTACATTGATTCATCATGTGACTTTCTTATCACCACCTGTTTTGGTTGTCAGCGTATTATAAAGGTATTAGATATTAATTACTTTAATAGGTTGGTATATTAACATGTTATTAGTTAATGTCTTTTTAATGTAAATTTAAGTAACACCTTAAATGTTGTTAACATATTTATTACAGTAAATATCTTGTAAGCACAGCTGCTGTTTTATTTATTTATTTATTTATTTATTTATTTTTGAGCACTGAGTGTAATCCTTGATTGGTTTTGGGATGAGACAAATGGGATGGGATGAGGCAGTATTCTGAGGTATGGTTCCTGTTTCATAAATTTCACAAATAAATGTGAACAATAAAGACAAAAGCAATGTCCGAAAGTGTATATAGAATTGCCTAGAAGACCAAGTGATTTTGTTATTTGGTATCTGATTAAGTGCATTGATAATTGTTCTGACTGGATTTCCAATACTTGCGGGAAGGAGACATCCATCAAAAAAGATTTTGCTTCTTCCAATAATGCATTCTAGTTTTTAATATGACCTAAGTAAATAATATATTTCAGATGAATTCTGACTTATGTTGCCTTATTGATCTGTATTAGATGTAAAGATTTTTTTCTTTTTATTTATTTATTTTTTATGTTTGTTTGTTTTTCAGTTTTTGCTGTTGAGTTGGATTGCCAAGAACTGTGTTTGCCTTTTTTTCTCCAAATTTGATTTGCTGTTTTTCTGTTTTTCTGAGTTTAAGTAGTATTAGCTCAGTATTATTATTTTTTTTTTAGTTCTGTTGAGTTTATTAATGACTGAATCTATAGGTACCTGAGAGTCCACATGGTCCAGTCTCTTCATTTTTAAGAATTAATTGCTGACTGCTTTTTTTCTTTTTACATGAACAAAATTAGATGATTTTTCTCTTATAGATTTTGACATTTTGCAGTGATGTAGATATTCCTTTGGTTATAATACTCTAACAATGAAAGTGCATTCCTAAAATATTTTAGAAAATCTATTTCATTGAGAAATTAATTATTAAATTGGCATCTAGATGGTGGCTGGTGATCTGCAAGAAAAGTAATGCTGTGGGGGTATGGTCAAAAATTGTAATTGGCCAAAAAACTGGGTTAATGATTTGATGTTATACAAGTGTATGTCAGAAAAAATTTAAAATAAATCTATACCAGAATTAGATTTGTGATGTGGGATATAGTATGAATAGCCCTTACTGTTAGGATTCTTAATTCTCAAGATATCTGTCAGTCCATAATCTGACACACTGTAAAATTCTTAATACATGACAATGAATAGTTTATTTTGCAAGTTGAGCTTGTAGAATAGCCCTTTTTTGGGTTATTACTTAATAAAGTGGGCTAATATGTGAAAAATAAGCAATGATTAGGTAACTAAATTTTGTGATATTTAACATTGTATTATCAATGATGTTCTTTGAAATTCCATGTGCAAAATTGTTCAATATGTAAATGTAAATAAGTTGTAATTATACAAATTTATATGTATTTATGATTATCTTTTTAATTGTAGAAGTCTCTACGAGTCAAGCCTGCCGACAGTTCCCCAAGATGCCTTTGCAAATATGGTCAATATCTCAAGAATGTAAGTACTTTTTAAAGACCAGAGCCATTTGTCAGAGACCACATACATTTATTTATAGCTATAGCCTTTATGTACAGGTGCATCTCAATAGATTAGAATGTCATGGAAAAGTTTGTTTATTTCAGTAATTCAACTCAAATTGTGAAACTTGTGTATTAAATAAATTCAATGCACACAGACTGAAGTAGTTTAAGTTTTTGTTTCTTTTAATTGTGATGATTTTGTCTCACATTTAACAAAAACCCACCAATTCACCAAATCTCAACAAATTAGAATACTTCATAAGACCAATAAAAAAGAAAAAAAAAACATTTTTAGTGAATTGTTGGCCTTCTGGAAAGTATGTTCATTTACTGTAAATGTACTCAATACTTGATGGGCTCCTTTTTCTTCAATTACTGCCTCAATTTGGCGTGGCATGGAGGTGATCAGTTTGTGGCACTGCTGAGGTGGTATGGAAGCCCAGGATTCTTTGACAGCGGCCTTCAGCTCATCTGCATTTTTTGGTCCCTTGTTTCTCATTTTCCTCTTGACAATACCCCATATTCTCTATGGGGTTCAGCTTTGCTGGCCAGTCAAACACACCAACACCATGGTCATTTAAACAACTTTTGCCAGCGTGGACAGGTGCCAAATGCTGCTGGAAAATGAAATCAGCATCTTCAAAAAGCTGGTCAGCAAGAGGGAAGCATGAAGTGCTCCAAAATTTCTTGGAAAATGGGTGCAGTGACTTTGTTTTTCAAAAACACAATGGACCAACACCAGAAGATGACATTTCACTCCAGGAGGAAGGTCGGATCATGTTCACACTTTAAACGAACCGTACCAGAGTTTGTTTGGAAGCGGACCGAGACCATCTCTTCAGCTGGGACTTGGTACAGTAGTTTGCTCCACACCCCAGTGTAATTTCTGTATTCATAATTGCCAAAAAGATCCGCACCAAGAGGGGGAACAAACTTGAGTTTGATCCAATCAAAGCAAACAAGAAAGGTGTGAATACCTGCAAAGTGGCAACGATAAATATTATACATATCTGAAGCAAGATTACTGTGTTACCTAAATAACATTTTCTTATAAAAAAAAATCCTGATAATGTTAGATAGGTGGCTAGATGAGCAATGTGTGTGCTCTGACGTGTGGGGTGATGCAAGAAACCAAACAGGTGTCTTCTAAATAGAAATCAATGGTTCACGAGTGACTCCTATATACTGTAAATATAGGAGCAGGACAATAAATAAGAGGTTTGGTGTTCTGAAAATGCTGGAGTGTATAAGTGGTCACTGAGAATGAGCATTAAGATGAGATACAAAAAATAATTGGTGGCAGTGTGTTTTTTTTTTTAATGACAATTTTTACTTATTACTTTTACCTTCAGGCAGTAAGTAATTGTCTGAACAGGCATCAGCAGCTAGTCCTGCATATTAGGATGTGTTTAGTTAAAAGTTAAGGAAGATAAGTAGGAATATAATGTTGGAAATGTCCTGGATTAAATTTGGTAAAGGAAAAGTAAACCAAAAAAATTCTCAGAAAGTGATATGATCACACATCTTTATCTCTACTGTGTATGTGCTACACTGTAAAATCCAATAGTTTACCTTACTTAGATTTAATTAGTTATCTTTACTTAGTTGTTATACTTACTAGGTTTTGTTAAGTTTCAGCTACTTTCAAGGCAAATAAAACAATTTACTTACTGTTTTGAGTGACACATACTTAAAATATTCAAGTAGCCACAAAGGAACCAATGACATTAATAAACCAGTGAGAGGCAGCAGTGCACTAATATGTTGCTAATTGCCGTTTTTTTTTTTTTTTTTTTACCTAACCATTATAGTGATTAGCGTTCCCTTTGGTTGGGCACTTGAAACTTCATTTATGTTACTATAAATTTCTCTCTGTTAATGCAGCAATGCATCATGAGAGATGAATCAGAGTTACTTGATTACAAAGAGATGTAATAAATAGGTTTTTATAAAATGACCTATTTTTTAACTAAAGCATTTTTCTGTGTGTGTTTAATAATGACATTTTTGAGATTTTATTTTTCATAAATACCTTGATATGCTTTTTATATAATCCTTAAATAGTGTGTGGTATAAGTTTAATTTATTTTCATTAATTGTAACAATAGCCATTTTATTTGCTCTTTTTGTTGTGCTACTACTGACACAAGACAGCAAATAAAATTGGCAAATAAAAACAACAACTGTAAAACAAAGCAACTGCATAATTTATTCTGCGCAATGCATTCTGGGAGTCAGTGAGTAGCTATACTAAGTCGTGAGTAAACCTAAATGAAAGGGTACCCCCTACAGTTCTTTTTTAGTTACTAGAACTCTTGTGTAAGTTAACTATACTATCTAAGCATTTGTCAGTACAACATACTATTCCTATTTCACTTTACTTAGTTTTTTCAAGGCAATCAGTTTACATACTTTTTTTAAGTAAGCCCGACTTATTAGATTTTACAGTGTATGTCTGTCGACACCCTAAATGTTTCTGTTTAAAGAAATGTAGTGTGCTACAGTTGCTTTTGTTCTCCCCTTTACCTGAATACATTATGAAATTAAAAGACTGAAAACATCAAGATCAGAATCAGAATCATAAAGACCTTTATTGCCAAGTGTGTTTACACACACAAGGAATTCGTCTTGGTGTTATGAGCTTCACAAACATAGTGCAGACATATAATTAAGGTAATAAAAACACTAATAATAAAGAGAATATACAATAAATTAAAATTAAGAGAAAAAGAAAATGTCCATAGACTAAATTGTGAATGTGCTATTTACAGATGAAGGTTTGATTGGGTTATTTACAGATGTAGTACCGAGGTGACATTTAATCACAAATACTGAAAGGAGTTTTTTGTTTTCTCTCTCTCTCTCTGCTTAGGAGTGGCAACTTGAAATAACCCTGTATTTTTATAAAATTCAGGATTTTAACATGATTTTCTCCATTCTTTCCTTAGCTATCTGTCCGTGGATGTCTCTCTGAGCAGGTTAGAGAAGCATTCCTTCTACAACCTGAGAAAGCTTACTCATATGTAAGTTAAAGAATCCAAAATCAATTTATAAATTCCAGTTAACCACACAAAATTAAAAATAAAAAGTAAATTAAATTAAAATAACATTTTATTCATTTAAAGATTTTAAAGCTGTCTTGTTTAAAATTATGTAATCCTTTGAAATGAGCAAGCACCAAAAGTCAAACAGAACAGAACAGAGCAGAACAAAATGTTATTATTTCAAGTCAATGAACCAACTGTATTTAATAACATGAAAACAATACCATTAATCATAAATACAAAGAAGAGAAAAAACAATAGAGATAGAGATCAATAGAGACAACTGATTGATTCATTAAACAAATTAAACAATTAAACAAATAAATATTAAATAATGATTTGTAAACATTTGTATGCCTGTAAAGTTGTTCATAAGTAAATAATTTATGTTTTAAATGTTGTCAATACATCATTGTACATTTTAGTGTCTATGCAAATGTAAGTAAATGTGCATGTGGTGAAATTGCATTTTACATAAAATACATACAAATACTCAGGAGATCACATTTATGAAACAGCATTTTCTATTTTTAACGGACACTCTCTTTTTAACCCTGAGGCCAGAAATATATTTAAGTACATGAATGCAGCTGGATGTATTTATTCTATATTCTCAAAAAAGTGTAAACACAACAAAAGAGTTAAAGAAATTATATACTTAAATTTTAACGCACTGGGTACAATTAAACAAAAACACAAGAACTGCAATAATGTATATATGTAACAAAGAAGAGAAAAAACAATAATTATTTACACTAAAGGTTTGGAACAAAACATCTCGGTTATGTACGTAATCCTTGTTCCCTGATGGAGGAAATGGAGAAGTTATGTTGAGACTCGACATGAGAGCCCCAATCCGCTCTGACTTTAAGAGAAAATGCCAAAGAAATTTGGCTTGGGGATTTTGCATATCTGAGCCATTCCCCGTGTATACGGGTATAAATAGGCGACAGGTGCATCCACTCATCAGGTTTTACGCTGAGGAGCCAAGAAAGTGTCACTGGCAAGCAGTGATGGTTCAAAGTTGAGGCATGGGTACATAACGTCTCCATTCCCTCCATCAGGAAATGAGGGTTATGTACGAAACCTAGACGTTCCCTATCTGTCGGTCATTACAAGTTATGTCGTGACTCGACATAGGGGGTCCATGGAAAGCGCCACAACCTGAACCCCATCACAACCCTGTGGCATTGCAAAGGTCGTAAACTTCCCAATGCCACAGCGCAAATTCGCTGACATTGGTGCCCGCAGGGACCAAAAAGGTGATTACATCTCTGCTGTAGATATACATGCCGCTGTTTCTACCATAGAAATCTTTTCTTAAGAGAAGGGATTTCGACCCTCATGAAAGGTGCTTCATGCCTTTCCTGTTTGTTGTTTACAGCTTGGCAGTAATGATGAAAAAGCATTGGGGGGGAAGTAGGTGGCTGCAGAGCCTGTGGCTGTTCTATATGCAAGCATCAATGTCTTGAACTTGATGCGAGCTGCAACCATTAGCCAGTGCAAGGAGATAAAGTGGAGGTCCCAAAAAATCTGGATGTGGGTGCCATATGGTGCCAAGCCCCTTAGAAAGGAGGTCCTTCCTCAGATGGATGTACCAGGGAGGGGCTGGCGTGAGGAGCATGAGTTCCAAAAACCAGTTCCGGTTGGGCCAATAAGGCACAACCAGTACATTCTAAAAAATGTTTTTACCCAGCAGTTGGCAGAGGTGTGAAGTCCAGGGGTCAGAAAGTAAAAGTCCTGCCATATGTCTATTCCACCCATGAACTGATTTCACCAGAGATTCAAAAGTTTTTGTATTCATTTTGATGTTTAGGTTGTGCATAACCATCCATATGAAACTACAGCATACAAGAAAAATGTTGCTCAAATTGTTGAACAAATTTTTAATCTCTACATGTATATAAAAAAATAATGTCCTGTTTTACTTAGACACACACACAGACATCAAGAACCAGCATACGAATCTAAACAATGGTGACAATCAACAAAAAATTATTGTCACCACTGTTGAGGATCGTATGATAGGTGTTCATGTCTAAAAGCCTGAGACAATGCACTTTTTAATTTTTGTTCAATGTTGAATCATTACAGTGGCATTTGTTTAAAAGGCCTTTTTTTTAGTTCTATAATAGCTGAATGCCAGTTAATAAACCAAAGAGAGAAGCCACTTTATGATGTCCATTCATAGGAATTATAAGCAGAAAGCATAAAATAATCTACTACTTTAAGCTTTTGATTTAGCAAAGTGCAATTTGCTGTGAAACAATATTGCAATTGTTTACAAACAAGTTACTTTAAATTATTTAAAGGGTCAAGAGACCAACTAAAGCAAACATTGACCACAATTATGGTGGCATCTTGTGTGTTTTTCTTTTCTTGACCAATAAAACATCAACATCTTAACCTCTGTTAATTCTCAATAAGAGATTCTGCAGACATAAAATAAAGTCATTTTGGTTAGTAATGAGTGAAGCTGATAATGCTATTTGTGGAGTTGTTTAATCAGATCTTGAGAGATTTCATTTTGTCTTTTTTGTTCAGTTGATTTTATCCAAGGCTGTGGCTGAAGTAAACTTGTAGTTCTTGTGTTTCTCTTTTCTTCAATGATGCTGCTTGTTAACAACATGTGTTAATCACTAATGCACAATCATCATTTAATTAGTCACTTAATAATCTCATTAACTTTAATTCTTTGAGGACTTGGGATTTGACTTGAGACTTGAAAGGAATGACTTGGTTCCACCTCTGGAGAAATCAGTTGGCTGAGTTCATGGGTGGAATAAACATATGGCAGGACTTTTACATTCTGACCCCTGGACTAGTGTTGGGCGATATGCATGGGTGGAGCAAGAGAGAGACTCTCTGTACTTGTCATAGCATAACTATTTTGTGTTTTAAACGGCGCAGGTGCGCGAGAGTGAGCATATGGAATCACCAATTATAGAAAGAAATATACTTTCAAACATACTGATAAACTAACATTAAAAAAATACTATATTTAAAACAGCTAGTTCATATATAGTCGGACACAACTGTCATACCGCCCGTCCTGTAACAAATTTGCCGCATTTGCGCACGGAACTCATCAGTCTAAATGTTCTGCAAAATCAGTCACCGCTGAAAATCATTAGTAGATTTCATTTAAAGATCAACAGTTTAACACTAAATATTGGACACGAACGAACAATTTAAATATAAAGTATTTAAAACGGGTAAGTTCATATATTTGGAGTAAAGTTAAATTGAAAGGATGCATCAGTCGTCATACAGCGCTCCGGACCGTGCGCCCCATGACGAGCCCGAAGCAACTCCAACAGAAACGAATGAGATGCATTCTAACGTAACAGTGGCATTAAACTCAGTTAGTGAGGGCTCGTTTAAAATATTGGACATATGTAGGCCCTTCAGATTACTTGTTAACGTGCAATGAAATACCTTATATCTGCAGACGACGTCTGTTTGTGCTTAGAGACTACTTCACCGGAATCCTCATTTGCGCGCGCGCTTGTGTGTGAAATGCAGTGCTGAATTGAAATAGCGAGGCAATTTGACAGCCGAATTATAATAGGACTATATATATATATATATATATATATATATATATATATATATATATATATATATATATATTATTATTATAATATAGTACTCTACAAAAATTACTATACAAAACATTAATACAAGAATGAGCCTAATATTGTCTTGACTATGACAAAGACATCTGCTATCGTCAATATCGCTGACTATCGTCGATAAACGATACTATCGTCGATCGGTACAACCCTACCCTGGACTTTACACCTCTGCTGGGTCTGTCCCTTTTTAACCTAGCGCTGGGTTGTATTTGGGTTATATCAGTTTCAGCATGTTGGATGCCCAGACACTGAAGACAACGATCGTGTCTGACGACAGAGGACAGGTAACGACCGCTACCAATACCGACGCAATGGCATCTTTAAAAAGATGCGAGCCGTCCGTGATGAGAAACTGCTCTTTTAGTTGAACCCTGGGGAATCGCTAATTCAACAGGGACACCGCTGTTTGTGCCGTCACGCCAACCAGGAACAGCTTCTTTCTTTCAGTAAAAATGAAAAGGCTTTGTGGAGAAGAAATCATTTACCCACCCAGACAGCAACATAGTGTTGGCCCAGATCCAGCCCACATCTGGCCCGCGTGAAAATCCATGCGGGCCAGATGTGGGGGGGATCGGGGCCGAAACTGCTTGCTGTCTGGGCATTTGTCTCCGAAGCAAAAATCTGATGAGTGGATGCACCTGTCGCCTATTTATACCCGTATGCACGGAGAGTGGCTCAGCCATGCAAAATTCACTAGCCAAATTTCATTGGCATTTTCTCTTAAAGTCAGAGTGGATTGGGGCTCTCAAGTAAAGCCCCAATGTCGAGTCACGAAATAACTTGTAGTGACCGACAAATAGGGAACCAGCATTGAATGCCTGATCAAATGCACCCATGATTTTACTGTGTTGTTCTGCCACTGTACTTTCTTTGTTCAGGTTTTCTTACTGTACTAGAAAATGTGCTTTCATTTAGCATATCTGGCTGAGTAAACTGAACAAGAGAAAATTACTTCAATCTTTGAAGTTCAAAGAACTGTTATTCCCATCTTCTCCGAAAACAATGTGAAATAAATTGTTATATTCAAGCATAATGTCCAGCTAAGATATTGTAGGTTCCTATCTCTTTCCTTCAAGCACTTCAAAAAGAACATTTTCAATTCATGTAATCTCTCTCTCTCTCTCTCTCTCTCTCTCTCTCTCTCTCTCTCTCTCGCTCTCATTTCAGAGAAATAAGAAACACAAGAAATTTGACATTCATCCATCCAGAGGCTTTTAAGGATCTCCTTAAACTACAGTATTTGTGAGCAAAACACTGTCTACATACTTTTGTTTTGCAAATATATAATTGAGGCTTAAGCCTAAAACAAAAAATAAATACAAAAACTGAACATTTACATGTAACTCAACTAGATCACAATTCGATATGAACAGCTGTAGACCAACAATGAAGGACTGTTGTAATTAAGTCAAGCACAGTTAGTGAATAATCCATTAGAGATCACAAATAATGTCAGATCATTGTTGTTAATTAAAATGAAAGTACAAAAAGCTGTTCATTGTTTAATCTTGTTAACCTGTCCTGTAACATGTAATTGACTTTACTCCCATTGGCTATAAATGAGGTTCATTCATTCTGCAGCTCTCTCCACAATGTTATCTCTCTGAGATGTTGATGTAACAAACATGGCATCTGAGGATTACTTTTTTTTTTTTTTTTATCCCTGCTCTGACATTTAATTCCTTGTGGGTCATGTTTTTTTAATGCATTTATGCACATTCAATATACAAATTATATATAGATATATAATGTACAATATGTTTGATTATTGTGCCCAAGAGCATGGTCTTGATAAGTAAAGCTATAACCAGGTAGCCAGGTAGTAACATTAGTGCACTCAGTAGTAGGAACATTTATTTGAAACAAAAAGTGCAGTTACCTTTAGCAATAAAGTCAGTGTCACTATGGACAATGCATAAGAACTTGAAATAACAACCAGGAGGTGTTGTATTTTCAGAGGCTTATTCAACACAGGCCTCACCATCTTCCCTGTCCTGACCAATATCCAGGCTGATGACTCACACTTCCTACTGTGAGGATTGTTCTATAATGCAGCAGTTTTCATAGACCAGTGTTTTTGAAAGTATTCTTTTAATCTATTTCTGCTCTTCCTGCAGAGAACTAAGCGATAATCCATATATTCCTGAAATTCCAGCTAACGCTTTTCTTGGCATTACCAATGATCTGCTGTCAGTGTAAGCCTTGTCATATTCCTCATACTAACAGAGAAAAATTAATTTTGAACTGTCATTTGTCCATTTTCTCCATGATTGATTTTTTTTTTTTGTTTTTTTTTGAGAAAGTGCATAACTATTATTACTTATAGTTATATTGGAAGGATTTTAGTGATTGGCCTTAAATAAATTCTTTTAGCACAGACTATTTGTAATACTGTTCTAGTTCCTGGTGTAGTCATTTGCAGTATATGAGTGACTCAAGCATCTCTATCTCCTGGAGAGGCTATTTTTACATCCACTCTATATCGTCAAATTCAAAAGTAGACACTGTTATTGGCAAGATTTTTGCACAAAGACATGACTGTTATTTTTTTGCTTTTTATTCAACAGGAGGCTGTACAGCAACGGCTTTACGAAAGTCCAACATCATGCTTTCAATGGCACAAAGCTGGACTCAGTGTTAAGTTCTTTATAAAAACCTTGTGTAACAAATTCAAACAATTGTACAAGTGTATCTAAAACCATATACTGTATAAACAAGTTTGATACAACACATTTATGGAGCATTGATCATTAAGAGAATAGTTTACCCAAGCATGAAAAAAAAAAAAAAAAAAAATATATATATATATATATATATATATATATATATATATATATATATATATATATATATATATATATACTGTACATATATACACAACTTAATTACATTACTAAACCACTCCAAAAACAACAAAAGCACCACCAAAATAAGTTCTTAAACTTATAATTTTATGTTATAATCTTCCTAAAAAACAAACCAAAAAGGACTTAAAATATTTTCTGTAGCTCACACAAAGCTACCGTATTGCTTTAGACAAGGGTTTCCAACCCTGTTTCTGAAAGGCTTGCAGATTGCAGCTCTAACTCCAATCAAACACAACTAAACCAGCTAATCAAGGTGTTTAGGGTTACTTGATAATTACAGACAGGTGTGTTGGCTCAGGGTTGGAACTGAAGTCTGCAGGACGTATCTAGAAGCAAAGTTGTAGATTCCTGCTTTAGGCGTATAATATATGTGACAGTTGTATGGAGTATTGTACGGAACTTATATGTTTTTATGTCCTCTCTGACAGATGTGCTCACTATGAACTGTTACTGCATCTGAGTGAAAAGTCTTTTTTTTTTTTCTTCTTTTTATTCCACATAAAAAACAACAGCATATGATTAAATAATGATATAATTTCTATATTTGGTTGAACTATTAATTCACTTAATTCAACCATGCTAGTGTCTTCTCAATCAGTTCCCACGGAAAAGTGTATTCTTGTGATTTCTTGTGTCATTAAGCTCTGCTGAGAATACAGGATATTAATGTCAATCTCCCTCATATCTCAAACTCCCTTAGGTTGTAATCTCTTGCTAATGTCTCTGGTTTTGCATGTTTACATTGGACTGCTAAACCAGGACAAAAACACCTGATGAATGGTTAAAATCCATTTCTGGATTGCTAAATTGCTTGTTAATGTGGGCCCCCCTAGCAAGCCTTGTTGGGCTGTTACAGTGCACTGGAGAATTCATCCAGCATGGTTATGAAATTCATGTTATTTTAGAAATCACATTGCACAGAGTAATTTTCTTCAGCATTCAGAATTTTTGTCTTGTTTTGCAGAAAAATATCAAAAAAAAAAAAAATTAAATGTGTTGTAGTGTATTTAAAGGAGCAGCTGTTAAAAAAGTTCTTATTTAGAATTAAATTATTGGAGATAGCATTTTTAAAGAAAATGTGATGCTAAGGTTTTGTGGCATTTTGCTAAATGGTTTCTTCCTGGCCCCAAAGAGTCTTTGTGATATTCTGGTTCCATCCTATGTGTGCTTTAATGTAAATCTGTGTGATTTTTGCCATCAGCCAGGTGAAAGACCTAAATCTGATGACTTATATAAATGCTGCTTGTTAAGAATAGGTGCACAATTATTTGTTATAACACAAATATTTTGGGACAAGTTACATACTTAATACTTTAGGGTTTATGGGTTTGTTTTTGGCTTAACAAGCACCACAAACAGTCTTTAAATTTCATCTTTAACATTTAATGGCAAAATTAAATGTTAAAGATGACAAGTGCTTTCAAGTGCTTTCACCAAACTGACCCCTTTTTTTACTCATTTTCTTTACAGGTACCTGCATAGAAACAAGCAGCTGACAAGGCTGGATGAGAGAATGTTTGCTGGGACTAGCAGTGGGCCAATGCTCCTGTGAGTGCCTTTTGTTTCTCCTGAAAGCACTTGAGATTCAGTGTCTGTAGTTCTCTCTAAGCTAAGGTTTACTGTCCTTGTCCATAAATGATCTTGCTGTGTTTTGGTTATAGAATATATAAATATATATATATATATATATATATATATATATATATATACAGTCATGTGAAAAATTTAGGACACCCTATTGAATTCCATGGTTTTCTATATCAGGACATCATTAAAAATCACATGACATATCACACCATGTCATTATGTATTTAACAAAAATAAAGCAAAGATGGAAAATCCATGTGTGACAAAGTAAGGATACCCTATGATTCACTTGTCTGTGCATCCGCTTTTGGGAGCAATAACTTGAAGTAATCATTTTCTGTATGACTTAATCAGTCTCTCACATCGTTCTGGAGGAATTTTGGCCCACTCTTCTTTGTAACATTGCTTCAGTTTATTGAGGTTTGTGGGCATTTGATTATGCACAGCTCTCACCACAGCATTTCTTTCAGAATGAGGTCTGGACTTTGACTGGGGAATCAAAACACCTTGATTCTTTATTTTTTCAGCCGTTCTGTTGTAGATTTGCTGGTGTGCTTGGGATCATTGTCCTGTTGCATGATCCAATCTTGGCCAAGCTTTAGCTGTCAGATGGGTCGCCTCACATTTGACTCTAGGATACTTTGGTATACAGAGGAGTTCATGGTCGACTCAATGACCACAAAGTGACCAAAGTCCTGTGGCTACAAAAAAAGCCCAAAATCATCAGCACTCCACCAGCATGTGTGACTTTTGCTATGAGGTGTTTGTGCTGATATGGTTTTTAGGTTTTCACCAAACACGGCACTGTGCATTATGGCCAAACATCTCCACTTTGGTCTCGTCTGTTCAAAGAACATTGTTCTAGAAGTCTTATGGTTTGTTCAGATGCAACTTTGCAAGCCTAAACCGTGCTGCCAAGTTGTTGTTTTTTTAGATAGAAGAGACTTTCTTCTGGCAAGCCTGCCAAACATGCCATGACTTATATTTTTATATTTTTTAATATTTTTCTAATTGTACTGCCATGAACTTTATCATTTAACATGTCAACTGAGTTCTGTAGAGTCTGCAGTGAAGTTCTTGAGTTTTCTGCCATTTTTCTGAGTGATACACAGTCTGATCCTGGGGTGAATTTGCTGGGACGTTCACTCCTGGGAGGATTGGTGTCTGTTTTAAATGTCTTCCACTTGCGAATAAACTTCCTCACTGCAGAGTGATGGACTTCATATTGTTTGGAAATGGCCATATTACTCTTCCGAGATTGATGCCAGCAACAATTGCTTCTCTAAGATCATTACTGATGTTTTACCTCCCTGGCATCATGTTAACACACACCTGAAGGCTCCAGACCAGCAAACTGTCAAAACTTCTGCATATATAGAGGTGTCCACACTTGCTGATCAGTTAATCAAAGGCATTTGATTAGCAGTGCCTGACTGCTACTTACCCTCTTAATTTCTATGTTAGCAGTAAGGGTTTCCTAACATTGTCACGTGTCTTTTCCATTTTGGCTTTATTTTTGTTAAATAAATAATGACATGGTGTGATATGTCATGTGTTGTTGTTCATCTGAGGTTTTATTTTCCAAATTTTAAGAACTGCCAAGTACCTGATAATTTTTTATTATGTTCAGAATGGAAAACCATGGAATTCAATATGGTGTCCTAACTTTTTCACATGACTGTATATATATGTCTGTGTGTGTGTGTGTGTGTGTGTGTGTGTGCGTGTGTGTGTGTATAAATTATAAATTAACTGTAAATTATAAGATTAAGACTGTGTTATTATGATTGTAATATATAGCATATAAATATGAATTGTACAAGTTCGTAAAAAAAATATTTAGAGATTAGAACGTCATAAGACAAAAATGTACAATATTTTGCATAATGGATATTGTTTTGATAATTTTAATGGAAAATATTTTCTCTTTAAAAAAATTTATATATATATATATATATATATATATATATATATATATATATATATATATATATATATATATATATATATATATAATTATTAGATTATATATTTATCTCCCCAACAGAATTCATAAATCTAGCCTTCTCTTCATCAGTGTTACTAATAATTTTCCTGTAAGTGCAAAAATATATTCTCATCTGAATGCAGGATGTTGACCATAGTAATCTTATCTGTCTGCTAATGTGGGCCTGCTGAAATCATAATTCTTTAATAAGTTAATAATGTGGCTCCTCAGCTACCCTCTCAGGAGTCAGCTTAGTGTGAAATCATTGCTATGAGGTCACTGGCTAACTATCTCAAAATGAAAAAATCAGACAAGCAGGCTGCAATTGTTATTTTATTTTATTCGTCTTAATTTTAAACTCATGTTGCACAATAGACTCCTTGGAACATCTGTTTAAAACAAAAACAACAACAAGCTCATATAATAATGGACAGTTTTGACTGAGGGTTATAATCCTATAGGGAGGATTGATGATTTTCAGAGAAAAAAAAAACAGGCAGTGGTAAATTTATTCTTTAGGTAATACAGAAACCCACACAGCACAGCTTACTCTAAGCCTGCACACACACACATACACACCCTAAGCCTGCAAGCGCTAATGCACATTGTCTTTTGACAATGTATCCATTTTTTTGTCCCATCTTACATTCACTTGACCAACTGTTTATAATATTGTGCCAAAACACACTGACAGCAGCACTAGTATTAGCAGAATGCTGTACATAAGATCACCATGAGTGCTGTTTAAATTAGAAAGTATCTGATTTGTTTTTCGGGAAATGGGACTTTAATTCAGATATTTTTGTCTTCAGAATCTTCTCTATATAATTATTTGTCAAGCTCTCAGACAGGAAAGTCATTAGAACAAATGGCCAACACTTTAGAAAAAGCACTGGTAAAAAGCAACATCAACCAAAGTACCAAAAGCATTTCAATGTTTGGGAATTTAGTTAAATATCTTAGCCATTCTTTGAAAGTCTGCTGTCTTGTTTTCTCATCAGTGATGTATCAGAATCGGCTGTCACTTCCCTACCAACCAGAGGCTTGGAGTCACTTCGGGAACTCTGTGCTCGGAATGTTTGGACTCTCAAAAAACTACCACCGATCATGACTTTCAGACACATGATTACGGCAGACCTGACCTACCCCAGCCACTGCTGTGCATTCAAAAACTTGAAGAAAAAAAGAGGGTTTGTGGCCTTGATTATTCATTGCAATACTACTCTAAACTTTGTTGGTTGCCTTATTCTATTAAAAATTCTGAATATTATGGTATAGTTTTAGTGAGCATGCAAAAAAGATTTAAGGCCTTATAAAAATGTAATTTCTACCATGCAAGCATAAGGATTTTTGCTTTCTAAATGGCAGGTATTTAGAGGACATCATATGTAACCTTACTGCCAGGTATAACCAACTTCAGAAGAGATCTGTGGGAACTTTTACAATCCCTGGCCTGCATAGCAGCATGGAACCTGGCATTGATTCGGCTGATAACCTCTTTAGAGACACCTATGACCACCAGGACTTTAACAGCAGACTGCACTACCACACCTACTTTGGCGGGCACTCAGATGATGATGTGGGCTTTGGCGAAACCCTGAAGAACCCCCAGGAAGACACCAGCCATGAGTTTGACGGCCGCTATGACTACATTGTTTGTGAGGAGGGAGAGGAGGTTGCCTGTTTTCCTGCTCCTGATGAGTTCAACCCATGTGAAGACATTATGAGTTTCAGCTTTCTAAGGGTATCTGTGTGGTTTGTCAGTTTGCTTGCTGTGTTGGGCAACCTGCTTGTACTGTTGGTGCTGCTCACCAGCCACTTCAAACTGTCAGTTTCAAGGTTTTTAATGTGCCACCTGGCCTTTGCTGACCTGTGTATGGGCATCTACCTTCTGCTGATTGCTTCCGTGGACCTCCACACACGTTCTGAATACTATAATCATGCTATTGATTGGCAGACAGGTCTTGGATGCAACCTAGCTGGATTCTTCTCTGTCTTTGCTAGTGAACTTTCGGTCTACACACTGACCACTATTACTCTTGAACGCTGGTATGCTATCACATACGCCATGAGACTGGACCGTAAATTGCATCTGTACCATGCTTCAGTCATCATGCTGGTAGGCTGGATCTTTTGCCTCTTATTGGCTCTTATGCCTCTCATTGGGGTCAGCAGCTACCAGAAGGTCAGCATTTGTCTGCCCATGGACACCCAGACACTTGTGGACCAGATCTACATCATATCTGTGCTTGTTTTTAACATCCTGGCTTTTGTAGTCATTTGTGCCTGTTACATCAAGATCTATTGTGCTGTTCACAACCCCAGTCATCAGTCTGCCAACAAAGACACCAACATTGCCAAGCGCATGGCTGTGCTCATTTTTACAGACTTCCTCTGCATGGCACCAATTTCGATGTATGCTATGACCGCTGCATTGGACCACCCACTCATCACTGTTTCAAACTCCAAGATCCTCTTGGTGCTCTTTTACCCTCTGAATTCCTGTGCTAACCCTTTCCTATATGCTATCTTCACCAAGGCCTTCCAAGGAGATGTCTTTATACTGCTCAGCAAAGTGGGTCTCTGTCAACATCAGGCTCAGCTGTTCCGGGGTCAGACAATATCTTCGAAGGCAAGCAGCAGAGGAATCACTAGACGTGAGAGGGAGCAAACAGGAGCAAAGGAGACCCCTATTTCGCTTCTAGATTATCCAGGCAACCCGCCAGTCACCCAACAGCAGGAGGAGAGTGATGGGCAGGACACTTGAAACCTATATGTTATTTCAGGTCACAATAACTGGAATGTAGAAGTCCAACCGAGTTGGAGTCCATTAAGTTGCAATGCAGCACAAAAAAGACAGAAAATTAATTAATTACCAGAATGATCTGCATTAAATGGGTCATATGATGTTTCTAAAAAGAACATTATTTTGTGTATTTGGTGTAATGCAATGTGTTTATGCAGTTTAAGTTTAAAAAAACACATTATTTTCCACGTACTGTACATTATTGTTTCTCCTCTATGCCCTGCCTTTCTGAAATGCATAGATTTTTACAAGGTGTGCTCTCAGGTGTGCTCTGATTGGCCAGCTATCCAATGCATTGTGATTGGCTGAATACCTCAAGCATGTGACAGAAATGTTAAGCCCCTTACCATACTATGATGGTGTGTGTTCCGGCGCAATGAGACAAAACCTATAAAAACCCATTACAAACGAGGCATTTGTTGCATCCAGTGGGCACATAATTACTGATTATAATGACTTGTACTGTCTCTTTACACGTTGCGTTGCGTAAAGCCATGTCTGCATTTGTGATCGGAGAAACGACAAACAACAAGCGCTACTCTACACTGCTCAAAACTCGTGTTTGAATCATCAGTGGCAAATTCTTTAAATATGTATATGTACTTACAGGCTGTGAGTCAGAAGCGCCAGACTGTCCTTGCAAAGTTGAAATTGCCCCACTTTATAGAAACAAACACTGGCAATGTAGTCTACTTTCACAGGAAATAGTCCTTGTCCTCCGTAAAATGCACTGCACACATCTGAATATTTAGGTTGAACTGTTCTGGAAAAGTGTTGTAGATACAACTTAACAACTGATTTCTAGTTGTGTCCTCTTTTGGAAGGCCAATCAAAGTAGTTTCGCTTTCATAACGAAACACACAGCATCTCCACAACATGGCGGCGATGGCAACAGCGAGAATAAATGTGGGGTGTGTTAGAATAAGCCGTTTTAGGTAGGCGTGGTTGACTCTTAACTTTTGTAAAGAATATCTCTTTGGATTTGAGATTTTAGTCTTTGCAACTTTACAGATCTTCTTTATGCACCAAGAGTTTGTAACACTCCGAAAAGAAAGGAACAAATGAAATCGCATCATATGACCCCTTTAAAACAAACCGATGAGTTTTAGGTTGTATATTTAAAGTATTATGTTGCACTGGTAATAGTCAATGATTTACTATACAATACAATACAGACACTGGGTACTTAAAACACTAAAATTTATTTAAGAATCACTTTAGAATTGTTTTAAAAAGAAATTTGCTCATCTTGTGTTTATTGAGGCCATTGTGAATAGTTTATTAAGCTGTATAACACCACACAGTGGTGCATAGTTATTCCATCACCGATATTAACTGAGTACATTGTGCATAAGCCCAGCATTTAGAATTATATTTCATGATGAAGTTTGTAATTCTCAGTGGCCCAACCACGATAACTATTTTAGAAATTATGGTTGTAATTTAGTAACATCCTGAACTACTACATTTTCTACATAGCGCCTTCTACTGCAGTTCTTCTACTGGCCATTGTTGCTGAGCATCATGTTTTTGTAAAATATACGAGCTTGTGTGTAGATCATTCAAGTGTTGTGTTTAGATATTATTATTAGCTTGTCACTAACAGTTTCTTAGCATTAATGTAGCTGTTGTAATCACAAAACTTAATTTTTAGTTTATTTAAATTCATGCTATTTTATCTTCATGTATAACTAAATAAAAATGTGCCACATTTATGTATTAAATGGTGATGATTTGTTTATTGTTAAAATAATTCCTCCTATTCCAAATATATATTGAGTTATGGATTATTTTACATTACTCGTTCAACTTATTCACCTCAGAGAAGAAAGTGTACACATTTTTTAAAATATTGAAGATTGTGACTATTCACTACCATTCAACTGACAAATGCAATCCCAAGTGCAAATTTAAAATATGAGGGAGAAAAAAGGGTTACAAACGTAAAAGAGTAAATAGTTGTTGTGTTGGGGTCCCATACCTGAAATTTGCTTAGGGCCCCCAAATCTTAGTTAGTTATTAAATTCAGTTACATCCTAAATGATGCACTATACACTGTACTCAAACACTTACAGTGAATGAATTGTATAAGGTTATTTTATCATTCATCAATGAAGTCTGGTTGCTCCTCCCCCTCTGCTATGTAATTGATTGTGCCACAGATGAGTGCATTCCACACTTAAAATCAATTTTAAATCATTTTAAACGTTTTTTCAATTCCTTGTTTTATTGTTGTGATTATTTTGTATGATTATTTACTTTATTTTATGTAAACATTTGAATAACCATTGTGTATGAAATGTGCTATATAAATAAACTTGCCTTGCCTTGCCTTACACGATAATCAGGGGATTAAATCAAGTTATGATTGTCTTGCGTTAAGTGTGCACAAAGTAAGTGCAAGCACAAGTAAATAAATCCACATAACAGCCACCGGTGTCTTTAATAAGAAGGGTTTTTGATGTAGTCCCTTTAAGCATTGAATCAAAATCTCTCTCACTCTTTCTCTCATCAACATAATATGGTTATATTTTCATTTCTGTACATCAAGGGCTAGAAAATAAAAACACAAAAACATCATTGGTTAGCTGGTCCTTTTTTGACCTCATTGCATGTTAAATAAAAATTTTAATAAAAACATTGTAACATTACATCATTGCATTGCATGTTTATTGTGCAGAAAAAACAAGACTCAAAGCATATCTGTATTGGATTTTGTTAGCTAATTTATGTTAAAAATTTAGTTAACTAAAAAATGCACCTTCAAAAACAGTTCGATAATCCAAAAATTGTGTTTTTGTTGTCTATCTGTCTGTCTGTCTGTCTGTCTGTCTGAACAATGCCATCGCTTTTCCATATAATACTTTGGTGAGTTTCTTTCCATATGGCTGGTAATGAAAGTACTAAAAGGGATTTGAGTTACGCTTCCACTAACCTCTTACTGAACTTTCCAGCTGACACTAATTGAGAGGAGACATGTATGGGTGTGAATGTACCAGGCTATTTTCCATTGAGGGAATTCATTTATTATTTTTAAATAGCTTTGGTTATTACTAATTTGTCATTTGAAGCACAAAGCTGGACTGCAGACAGGGATTTCGCATACCTCTGGCTCTTAGGGTTGATGACCAATTTGAACAAGCATGATAACTCAAGATATAAATTATGGATTTCCCTTCTCGTAATGTGGAATGTGACAATTCTTCCAGATGGCATATTATTCTCTTTGGATTGAACTATCAAATAGGCCTACAGCTTTATTTTCTCATCAGCTAGCAGTGTCAAACTGTTTCTTACACTGAAGCATAACTTGTAAGAACTAAAACAAGCAAACTATAGGTGCGAAATGGAGGGAAATGATAATAGGAGTCTTTCTGGAGAAAATATTGCTGTTCAACATCTGGTTAATATTTTAACTGAGCTGGTTTCAAAGAAATACAGATGGAATATCTAACACCCACATGTGCTTTCATTGGTGACATGCCTTTGAGTTCTCTCACCTTTAGACTGGTTTCAAGTAATGCCTGGTATCTTTATGCCGATGCCTGTTTATATATTCTGTAAATGTCCTGGATTTTGAAGCATCTTTCCACCCCTAACTTTATTTGGTATTGCAAATATACTTCAAGTGAACTCATAAGTACATTGTCTGTTTTCTAATTAAATATCCACTTTTTAGTTTATAGGTTACTCTCTGTAATATACAGAGTTATGAGTAGTATTTCACAGCTGTATATTGGCAGTGTTCAGTAACTTGCATAATCATTTGTCTCATGAGAAACATGGTCTAATTGACTTAGTGGTGCTTTTGTACACAAATTCAGATGCTGGACTGCAAATTTATACGGTTCAAATATGGAGTTTTCACTAGTGATACTGATAAAGGTCTAGGCCTTCCAAAATGTATTATGTGAGAATTTCTCGTATGTTGAACAGGCAGTTTCAGCATTACAAAAACCATCCATGTGTTACAGATTAAACCATGTTATATTTCTAAACAATTATAGTCACATAAACAGTCTCAAAAGTTACCACAAAGTGCATCTGTGTACAATTTTGAAGCAGAGTACAAACCAGTTCATACAATTGAAACTAACATTACAGCACTAGACAATATGTAAATATGAAATGACATGAATTTGTGCATTTTAATGTGTTTGCTGTAGTAATACAGGGAATGGCAACCTTTTTGTCCCAGTTGAAACCTGATGATGATCCAAGTTATCTTAGCATAACATTATCAATCATTTGCTTATATACTTTGAATTTTTGGTATACTTGTCAGTTTAAGCCAAGTATATAACGCTGTTGCATTACGAGTGTCCTGAGTTCGAAACCTGGCCCAAGTTCAAATACCGCCCCTCTCTCGCACTTGATTACTTGGTATTTCCAAAGTGTTTGCTGCTTCTTTTCATGCATTCAAGGCAAAAACAGCCCCACCATCAGTAGTTATTGAGCTTATGTTGCCATATTTGTGTAGCACATTTGAATAAACTTATTTTCCTGGATACTGAACACATGGGTGTTTTAGAAGTAGACGAAACAGGATTCCAAACAAGTACTTTTTACATACTTCTGGCCTCTTCTGTGTAATAAAATAGATATAGACAAACATGAAAGTCCAAGGATCCAGTTGTACCTAGACAAGATGCAGGATTTGCAGTTTATGGTAGGCTCAAATGTACCCTCCTTGATGGATTACGTGAATATATCTCTGAGAACTCACCGTCCAATTATAATCAGTCTCAGAAATGCCTTGGTTTCATACCTCCTGGTAGTCTGATCACACTTACAATCAGAGAGAAAACACAGCTGCCACAGTGAGCCCTTGAGCTTATTTGGCACCCTTATGTGCCCTTGAGTTATGGGATTGGCCAAATAGGGAAATTAGTATAAAAATCCAATAAATGTAACTGGTGGACAGTGATAGCAGCTGAGTTAATTTGCAATCATTCACAGTGTTTCCCAGCCTTTTGTCCTTGAAGCCCTTTTGTCCTCTATTCCTGGAAACTACCTATGAATTTGTCTGAATACCTATGCTATACATTGCATCTATATTTGACCTCAAAACATATAAGCTCCTACACACTCCTGCAAACTCTGGCACAGATTGGGAACCACTGGTTTAGACAAATGAATAAAAAATAAGGACTGTAATTGTTGATGTACAGGTTTCTTAAATTAAACCTAAAACATTTAATTACATATAATTTGAAAATGAACATTGTCCAAAAATCATATTCATGTTTATATATGTATCTGGGAAATTTCACTGCAGGATAAATCACACAATATGGTTTTCACACTCAGGAGTTCTGGAATAAAACCAGTGGAACAAATTTGTGCAATATATTAGTGTTATCGCCAAGGAAACTGGACTTGCTCTTAAAAACAGTCATCACTTCCAAAACATTTGTCTCTTTGAAATGCAGCTGTCTTCATAAGTAATGTCCAGTTGTGGCTTAGTGAGTGTACATACTCCAAACACATTTAATGTGGTTCTGCAGTAGGTTACTATGACAACAGGAGAAGTGTTTCAGGACTTAAAGTGCTCTCAAAGGAATCTTTACCCTGGCTGGAAGACACTTCACGACAGCACTCTCAGACTTGGTCTGATACATTTTGAAAAAGCTGGTCTAATGACTGATATATGTGAGCACTAATTTAGCCTATAAAAATTTTACACATTAGTTATGTGAGATAACAATTCTACGACAATTATTGTCATTTTTTAACATTTGTTTCTTATGTCAATTGATATTGTCATAGATTCTTCTTCAGTCTTCCTACTTAAAAAATAAATAAATAAATTAAATAAACAGTATACTGAAATACAAATATGAACGTGATCATGTTTATCAAATCCATTTGATTTGTAAGATGAAACTGTAAAATCATGTTTTCTCTCCAGATCTTTTGAACAAAATTATTTATGGAAAATTTTTTAATAAACACAGTTTTACATTTTCTCAGTTTTCATGTTCAAATAACATGTATTATTAAAAACTCTCCAGTATGAAGAAAAAAAAGTTTGCATCACTCTTTTTATCAAACTTTTATTTTAAAAACCTGGCACTGTAAGTAATGTATTTAAAAGACCAGTCTTACGATAAAACTTCAGCATAATAGCGCCATCTGGTGAGAAAATTAACAATTTCATCAATAATTACTGATTTCGAGCAGGAATAGATCACCTATTGAAAATTAACTGTGACCTAGTGCCTTTAGCCACAAAAGTGATCTACAACACATTTAGTAACATCGGAAAACAAAACGCACCCCACCTGGAAAATGTACTGTATGTACTGTTAACATGTTGCGTGAAATCAATTAATGTTCTTCATTTATTACAAGAGAATTCCTCCGAGATCAAAACTTTAGCGATATTAATGTAGACAGTGTATTTATTTATTTATTGTGAAAAAAGGGAACATACAAAAAAAAATAAAAAATTAAAATAAAAAAACAGCATATAATAACTTTATTATATATATATATATATATATATATATATATATATATATATATATATATATATATATATATATATATATATATAATACAAAAAGGCCATTATATTACAAAAATCATCACATGAAGAGCCCAAAAGCAGAGCAAATTCTAACAGTCCTTATAGCTTTTTTTTATTAGCAGAAATCACATACAAGCAATTTTCCATTTCTAAGATAATTACGTTTACAGTTTGAGAATTTGCATTCGTGAAAGTAAAATTTGCTTAAGAAAAAACTATAAACAACAACAATACGATATTTTCAAGTCAAAATATCCAAACATAATGTTTCTCAGATTAGATTTGCCTGGCAAAATGTTACTTGACAAAAATGGCAATATCATTTCAAAACTTCTAAGAGTAAAATCATTTAGTTTTGGGGGACAAAAAAAAAATAACCCAAACATTAATAAGCCAAACCATCACCCAATAAGCCAAACCAAAACACTGCCTATCCTTCAAAAAACACTTCAAAAATCTAATCTGCCTTTTCATTCTAAAAAAAAAAAAAAAGGTGTTCAATTCCAGCTACACTCTTTTCTGTTTCAAAATTCTATCTATGAAACATTTCAGTCAAGTTTTAGAACATTTCACAGCACTGAGTCTGCTTTATTAAAGGTTTTTAACAATATTTATATGGTAACTGACCATGTGATAGTGTAATATTGGTTATGTTAGATCTTACTGCTGCATTTGACATGATTGATCATGAGATTCTTATTGCCCATCTCAAGACCTATGTGGGTGTGACGGGAACAGTTTTATGCTGGTTTAGTTCCTTTTTAAAGGACAGGAGATTCTCTGTTCACCTTGGCAATCTCGTCATCAGTTGGCAATTTCCCACGGGGGGCCCCGCAGGGATCTATACTAGCTCCAACCCTTTTTTCTTTATATATGCTCCCATTGGGCTCTATTTTCCTGAAAGCATTGTGTTATCTTTTTATTGCTATGCCGATTCACTTGCCCCTTAAACATTCAGGTTACATCTCCCTGGGCCCTATAATGGAGTGTATGGAGGACATAAAAATCTGGATGTCATCAAAAAACCACAAAAACAAATAAAAACACAAAACACATCCTAAAAACTCAGGCATCTTGCTTGACAATGAGCTGAAACTAGACAAGTAAACTCAGTGGTAAGATCCTGATTTTTTTTTTAATCTCCGCCTTCTTTCCAAAATGAAGTCTTTTCTCTCTTTTCAAGATTTTGAAAGATTAATTCATGTTTTCATATCATCATGGTTAGAATACTGTAACTCACTTTATTGTGGAATAAATACTACTTCCCTGGCCCATCTCCAGTTGGTCCAAAATGTGTCAGCAAGACTTTTATTGGGCCTCAGTAAATCCACATTAAAATCCACATTACACCTGCGTTAGCATCATTGCATTGACTGCCTGTCTGGTTTAGAGTGGAGTTTAAAACCCTAGTTTTTGTTTTTAAGTCCCTATACACCTCAGTCCCCTATCTATTTGAGCTTCTATCTCCACATAACCCTTCTTGAGCTCTTTGATCCGGTAGTCATAGATTGCTCAATGTTCCTACAGCCAGACTTAAACAAAGAGGTGAATGTGCCTTTGCTGTTGCAGGTCCTAAACTCTGGAACAGGTTACCAGTTCATATAAGATCTGCTTCTACAATACAGATTTTTAAATCTTTGCTTAAAAATCATTTTTTCCATTGCTTTTAATGTCCGATGATTAATTTTTAAATTCAACTTCTGTTGTTGTTCTTTTTTTCTTTTGATATCCTGTTGATAATTATATGTCTGATTTTATATAGTTTTGTTTGTATTTATTTTATCTGATGCTGTAAAGCACATTGGTCAGCTGCTGCTGTTTTAATGGTGCTATATAAGTAAATTAAACTCCTAACTTGAACTTAGTATTAACATTACCAAAATACTGTTTCCTCAGTTCAAATGAAAAGAGAATGTCAGTTCAATCAGTGTCAGCTCTAAACGTTTGTATACATTTCTTGACAGGGTTAAACCTATGGCTTAGCTTGCTACTTTCACTTTGTGAATTTTTTTTTTTTTTTTTTTTTTTTTGCAGTCTAGACCAGATTTTATTTTTTATTTTTTTAATTAAGCTTATCAAACAAATTATTCCAAGAAGAGAGTATGTGCAACCAAAATCAACTTCTTAAGAAATAAAGATCTTATTTAAAAACATTTGTCTTGACTAACTGAGAAAAACAAAAACCAATTTGGCAATAGGAGTAAAGGTTAGGAAGAGATGAAGAACGATTACAGTTTTTAAAACGCATACACCAACTAGAAGGAATAGCTCCCAAAACTGTAGCAAATTCTTTTGGGGTTAAGTATTTGGCATTTGGAGACAAATTTGTTCGATTATTAAACAACCACTTTTTCAAAAACAAACCATTACTAAACCAATTATCATAAAACAGAGATTTGTTCTTGAATAAAATGTTATTCCAAATAAAACACCTCTGTGGTGAAAAATGATGTTCATAAAGTATAGAGCCCATGCTCCCAGAAACTGTCAATGAAAGTAGAAAGGTTTGATAGGGAGTTTGGATATGTCAATTACACATTAGAAGAAAATGAATGCCACCAATTTGTGAAAAAACTAGTTCCAAACAATCCAAAATAGAAGATGGTTTAATATGTATTGAGAGAACTGGCCCCCTGACTGAGCCTGGTTTCTCCCAAGGTTTTTTCTCCATTCTGTCTGCTGCTTTCGCCTCTGGCTTGCTTAGTAGGCGACTTGATTACAAAGATACTATTTAAACTGAACTGAGCTGGATGATGACATCACTGAATTTAATGATGAACTACCCTTTTGCAGTATTGACATACTATTTGCCTATTTAATACTGTACAGTTGCTTTGACACAATCTGTATTGTTAAAAGTGCTATACAAATAAAGGTGACGACATGACTATTGATTTAGTCACTTCATTTTAAAATTAAAATTCAGACCAATACTACTGTAAGAGTTTAATATGACGACCTTCACATATAATGACATTTGTTTTTCCTTGAGGATTTTATTAAAACCTCATTAATTTACAAATGGGCATATCCACAAAGATACTGAGCTGTATATGCCTTACGAGGCAGACCCTCTTGCTTTTTTGTGTTTACATCTTTAGTTATTTGTATACCAAGATGTGTTACACTATTTTTGACAGCAATATCCTCAATTGAAATATTAGAGCAATTTAGAGCATTTTCTATTTGGTAGCAATTCACATTGATTATAATTTAAATTTAAGGATTTAGGAAAGGACTTAAGAATACACAAAGCCACTGGAATTCGTGTCTAATAATTCAAGCATAATGCTATATCATCAGCTAGATTTTTACATTAGTGTTGCCAACTGTAACACCCTTTAGATGACTACCATTGATGCTAAGGAACTGTATTGCAATTAAAAACCTGAGCGGTCTTAAGAATCTGATATTCCCATCTTCCCCATCTATGGACCAATGAGCTGTGTGACGTCTCCCTGACAATTTAAGACAATTTATTATTATTTTAAAAAGCCACTTTAAATTGATTGTTTAAATGGCAAAAAAAAAAAAACAGGTATCAAGAACATTTTTGCCCTGTGGCTTTGAGTACGAATTCAAAGTATCAGAACTTTCCCTGAATCTTTTGCAACTTCTACGTGTGAGGAAAATGTATAAAAAATAAACAAAAAATTACAGCACATGAGAAGAGTTCCCAGTCCTTTTTTTTCTTTAAGCCCCATGGTAATAGTCAAATGAGTCATGTTATAACTAGAAACAGTCTTGCCATTTACTGTTACGATCAAAAATTGCATTTTAGTTAAAAAGCAACATAATACATATTTTTGGCTTTGATATTTGTATTGTATGGTAACCATTTTTTTAAAAGCAAAAAAGGTACTTAAGGTATGCGGTATTGTGAATAGCCAGAGCTAAAGGTGTTGCGGGCATGGTGCGAAACTGCTCTTCAGCCGTGACCGTGTTCACAGTACAGCCTCTCGTATCCTATTGCTTACATAAGCATGAGATTGGAATCAAGGAGCAGAAACAGGAAACACAACATATTTTTATAAGTTATTCCACCTAATAGTCCCTTCTTCCAAGGTCATTTAAGGTAACTTAAGTTTGTGTCATTTTAACTAAACATTAAACATTTTATATGTTAAACATTTAAGTCGAATTATTAAAATATTTTGTGTGATTATCGACAGCACACCACATTTCAATGAGCAATATTTAAACAGGAATATTCCTTTCAGCTGTGCAGTGAGTGTAGCGTATTTAATGAATAATGAAAGCTTCGTACACTAACATAAAATGTTAGAAGAACAGTTTAATCATACATAGTCACAATTCTGCTTCCAAAAAAAAGGTCTTTTCTCATCTAACATCTGGAAATGTACATAAGGCCACCTGAAAATGTACATGACTTTGACAGTGTGACAAAACTCATATGTTCATATTTATATAATTGACAATATCTTACAATTACTTTGCTTACAAGTTGGCTGCTCCAAAATACAGCACTCCTTTATACAAAAATAATTCTTGTCCTGTCCTGTGAAATTTCCATGGTAGCGGGTAGAACCAAAGACAGGCCCATGTTTTTTTTTTAATTCATAAATTTTTAGTTATTTTATTCAACTGCCACGTCAAAATGACTACGTTAACAGAAGGTGTCATTGCTCCAAGTACATAAAGAGGCTGACCTTTTCCGAGAACTGATTAAAAACAAAACCACCTTGAGATTGTGACGCATAAAAAGTTTTTTTCTTTTTTCTTTTTTTAAAATAACGCTTGTTCAAAGAAAACTGTATACATTATATTCAAAGGGAAAGGAGTGATGAATATTCACACAACAAAATGCACATTTTTGATTTTTCTTCCCCAAAAAGTGTAAAAGACATTCCATTTACAGCGTTAACGTTTACAAATGTACAACTGTACAAACAAAATAAAAGCAAATCACTACGCAATTTAGCAAGGCCTGTCGAACATCACAACTAGATTCTTTTTCTTCGATTTAACTAATAAACTTACACTTAATAACTCCACATATACTACATGTATTCTACATTTATTCATATGAAGCAAAGGAACAAAAGCCATTAATATATTAGCCATACAGGAAAATTGTGCAGCAGAAGACGGCAGCCACATGTCCATTCTCTGAAAAGAATACTCTTGTGCATTCTCAATCTACACTGCTGAATGCCGCACATTTGATCCTACCCCGCAACGTCTCACAAAATCAAATCTGTCCTACTTGCGCCGAAGCCAAATGTCCTTGGATGACTCCAAGGACAGGGACGTCGCCTACCAACTTCTCCATTTTGTACAGGAGAGCATCAGCTAAAATTCAAACGCCATCTCCTCCCACACCCAAAAAACAGCAACAATTTAATATTTGTACGTGTACATGAAGATGCTATACATTTTGCCTAACCTATTACAATGTAAAGAGATGATAATCAGTACAACCATACTGTTTCTAGGGCAGTGTTCAAAAAAACTACTCAATAGACAGATGTTTCACAAACATGATGACAAAGAAAAATAATTTCATTAAAACATTAAATCCAGATGCAGCATGCCAAATCTCCCCACCCCCTGCATGCCTCGCATACCTTCCATGCACCCCAAAATGGAAAAATTCCAGGTATCGGTCTAACTCATAGCTGTGTATAACGGCAGGTGTACTGGTGTCCTTACAATTGATTCGAAACATAATAATGAACCAAGACAATAGGTGTGCACCAGACTTGGTCAGTGGGGTGTATGGTATACTGCAAACACACGCTTCCAAAAAAAAAACAAAAAATAAAAAAAACCGAGCACTTAATCAAATACACATGAGGGAGGGAAAGAAGAAAACAGATGGCAATTGCAGCCACTTCAAACAACTTCTGAATGATACAACCCCCATTTAAAGGCAGCAAACTCTAGGCAGCAAAGCTCTATGATTGGTTGAGAATAACACAACTAACTTAACGCAACTAACTTAATGGCACGGCAGACGGAAGTGGTCATCTACAAGCAAGATTTTTTAAGATCAAGCTGACTGGTTCATTATTTTTCATCAGCAGCTTTGGCATGTGTACCATCGGGCTAAAACGGCTTAAATGTACCACACTTCTTGAATGTGCCATTAAGTATGGAGATATATATATAAAGTTAATTAAAAAGGATCACTCAGTTTGGCCTTATAAAGTCACTTGCTGGTGTAAATTGTAAGAACTGTAAATTTTCAGCAAACATTTCTTTTTCTACAGAAAATGTACAAGGTAAAAAATGTACAATATATTTACTAGAAAAGAAAAAAGGAAACAGTCAGTTACATCAATTACATAATGAACAAGGGTGTTGTGCTTTACACAGGAAACAGCTTACAGACCATGCACTCTCTATTGGGGGATGGTGAAGGTAACAATGGGCACTGCACCGGGAACTGCACCAGCAACTAGTCAGACGTCTCAGGATTCTTAGGTGAGGCCAACTTCTTTTCCTTTCATTTTTTTGGTAAAACCCCTAAAGGGTATGAACTCCACGGTGGAGGAGATGCCCATAACAGATGTGGTTTTGAGGGAAAGGGGCGTGGGTTGGGTGGGAGGCCCTTACATTAGGCCATTTGTGGGGCCCCCAATAGGGCCTAGGTCTGATCCACTCTTCATGTAGTACTTCTCCAACTTAGCTAGGATGTGTTTTCCATATGTGTATTTACGGAGAGTGGCAATATGGGGCCGAATCTGAAATTGACAATAGCAATGGTTTAAATACTGCCCATGATGATTGGGTTTTTAATTTTTTCTTCAATTATTTTAATGATGCGACAGAATTCTGTGCTTATACCTTGTGCATGATGATCTTGCGCTGGGCAGGTTCAGCCATGTCAATCATTCTTTGCACTACATAATTTGCATACTGGTCCTTCATCATGGTGTAGAGGGCACTGTGAGGGCCATCCTTCTGACAGCAGACTTCATCAATCAGCAGGGCCCTCTCCGCACGGGAAGAATGAATCACGCACTTCTCTACAACATTACTACAAGAGACAGACACAAACAAAATAAAAGGAAATTTAAAGTTTTCAGATGATCAAAGGATGATCAGATGATCTTTATATATCTTTACTTAATATCTTAAATATTTAATACATTACACAAAAATTATACTTGAAAAGCACACAATAATAATAATAATAATAAAAACATTGTTAGTACACTGCTAATTTGGGGTTATTTACTGTTATAACCATTCCTCGATTTTGTTGACTGAAAATAATAGCTGTACTGTAATACCATAAAACTACTTGTTTTGAGATTGAGTTAGCGCTGTAAATTTTTTCATATAAAAAAATTCTAGATAAATATTATTTAAACTGTACTATTTATATTATTCTTTATATTTTTAATATTTAATTTGATATTTAAAGAAAGAAAACTTAGCATTGTCTTCACAACAAAATCCCCATCATCTGAATATAGTAGGGGTGAAACATTTACCGGTTGGAAAAACTAAGATGACCAAAAGGAAACTGGGGACATTTCCTAGCTCAGTGGTCAAAATATAACTGAAATTAAATGGGTCATTACCTATGAATTAAAACATTAAAAACAAAACACACACACACACACATTCAGTATTACTTGGATTTAACTTGAATAGATGTTATGTGGATACTTTTAAACTGAGAAGATTATCTCTCTCAATAATTGATAATAGTGCTATGCTGTCAACCAGGTTACATTCTTCAAGGCTGAAAGGAGACAAGTCACTCTGGTCCATACCTACTCTGATTGGCTTGATCACCTTTCATAGGCATAAATGGTGGAAATGTGTTCGTAGTCGGTATGTCAGGGTACATGTCATTCAAATCTATATGAACTGGAAAAGCTGACAAGTTGCCTAAAGCCTTCATTATAAAGAATAAGGAAAAAAAAAACCATCAGCCTTTATGTCGGAATATCCCTGAAATGATTGTTTTGTTTAATTAAGCTGGTCTAAATTAACCTGTTAACCTGCACCCAGACGCCGGCATCCTCAACTCCCCTTGTTTGCATGTGTCAATATTTACGAATAGATTAAATGAAACGGGACAAATTTGATCTTGACAAACTATATATCATTACAAAGATCTAAGCCTCAAGCATCGATGACAGATCACTGTTTTTCAATGGAAAGCTTATAAAGAATGTATTTGCTAAATTTGTGTTAGCAGTACACATCAAAACATGAAGAATGAAACCGCAGTACATACCAGATTCGTCATAATAACGAGTCATAAACACATCCACAGCTGTAAATTCCGGTTTAGTTAGAAAGGTCCACTGAACAACATCTCATGGAGCACGTTTAGTCCAACGAAGCAATAACGTTGTAATCAGTTCTTCAGGGACAGAATTGTTTGTGTCCATTATGGAATAACTCACGCTCAGAAACTGTGTCTTGGCAGTAAAAAAACGGCATGGTTTTGTAGCATACAGTGTCACAAACAGAATGAGACTATCCACAAAAAAAAAAGTGAAAGATAGGCAGAAGATTGTTAATTTGAATTCTGCCGCTCTCTCGTGATGGCTCGTGACACGCGCTCTGACACATCTGTTATCTGATGGAGGCGGAACTTAGCGATCGCCTTTTTCTTTATTTTTCAACATTTTTTTTTTTATATATGTGTGAGTGTGTTTTATGTTGAATGTGCCTGTATCTGCATGATTACCATCTGTTTGAGTGCAAATCAGCTGGCTATTACTGTGTAATCACGGCTATCAATGTGAATGCCATCTATATGAATAGTGTTATTTATTGACTTTATGGCGCATTTATATGATTACCATCTCGTTAACTGGCCATCAGCACATCAGCACGTATTTTCATTGTAAGTCATTGTAAATGCTGCATTTCTAGCAATCTCAGGATGTTCTGTAATTGGCATACAAAGTTAAATCTTTTTTATTTTTCTTACTCAAATTATTCTTATTGTATTTTTCTAGTGCTCAAATAAATCACTTATATGATGTCTAAGTTTCTGTCTAGTGTTTTATAATTGAAAAAAAAAATATGCAGTGTTTAATGACTAAAATAGTTTGTAGAAGCCTTCAATACAGTTGGTAAATATTTGTATATTTGTGGGGGTGGGGGGATGGTCGGGGTCTAGACATAGTCTCAGAAAAATGGTTGCAGGAATCTCATTTTTCATTGTATCTCCTTCAGATTTGAAATAGAAACTCATGAGACATTTGACTTTCAACCCATTACTTTTCTAGATTGCTCCAGGACTGATTTCATGTATTTTTATATCAAATAAAAAATAAAAAAAAATTCAGTGTGGTAAAAAAAATTTCAAGGCACTTCAGTGTCTATAACTTTTAATATTTTTGAGCATTATCAACTTTGGTTGACAAAAAGTACAGCCCAAAGGGTCTTCTTTCCAAAATTATATGTGTAACACACTGAAGTAAGGAACTGTTACAATTTTAAGTTAGGTAGGGCACTTTCAGCTGTGAGTCCCATAATGGGGGGTGCTGGCTAACAGGTTAAAGCTAACGCACAACCTACAACTACAGAAAATAAATACAATTTTCTCACATTTCTCTTGCTATCTACTATCTACACACTATCTAATTCTAAAACACTGGTAAAATAATCCAAGTTGAAAGATGAAAATTAAGCATTTTATAAAGAAAAAGCTTCATGTGACAATGCAGTAAGATAGTGATAATAAAAGACCACACTGCAAAATCAGTAAGGTGTATACTAACACATCAAGCAAACACATGTGGCTAGAATATTAACAAAATGCGCTAAATTGTAAGTTGGAAATTTTCGTTCCATAGAAATTCATTATAAAGAAAACAATGTGGCTTAATGGACAAAGACAGTGGTTTAATAAAAAGGCAAAAATTCATCTCAAAAAATTAGAATATCGTGAAAGTTTTTTTCTGTAACTTATTTCAAACTTAGTTAAACTTTCATATATTCTAGATTCATAACATGTAAAGTAAATCATTTTCAAAAGCATTTTTGTTTTAATTTTGATGATTAGAGCTTATAGCTCATGAAAGTCAAAAATCCAGAATATTAGAATATTTCCTAAGATCAATCAAAAAAGGATTTGCAAAACAGAAAAGTTCAAGTTCTTTAAAGTATGTTAATTTATACACTCAGAACTTGGTCTGGGCTCCTTTAGCACATATGACAGCATCAGTGAGGTGTGGCATGGAAGCTATCTGCCTGTGGCACTGCTGAGGCACTATTGAGCCTTCAGCTCATCTGAATTATTGGATCGACTATTTCTCTTCTTTCTCTTGAAAAATCCCATAGATTCCATATCGGGTTCAGGTCAGGCATGTTGGCTGACCAATCAAGCACAGTAATATCATGGTCAGCAAACCACTTGGAAGTGTTTTTGGCACAGTGGACAGGTGCTAAAGTCCTGCTGGAAAAGGAAATCAGCATCTCCATAAAGCTTGTCAGCAGATGGAAACAAAGTGCTCCAAAATCTCCTGGTAGATGGCTGCATTGACTTTGGACTTGATAAAACACAATGTTCCAACACCAGCAAACGTCACGGCACCCCAAATCATCACTGACTTCAAGCAGCTTGGATTCTGTGCCTCTCCAGTCTTCCTCCAGACTCCAGACCTTGATTTCCAAATGAAATGCAAAATTTACTTTTATCTGAAAAGGGGACTTTGGATCACTGTGCAACAGTCCAGTTATTTTTCTCCTTAGCCCAGGTAAGATGCTTCTGACGTTCCTTTTTCAGAAGTGGCTTGGTAGCCCTTTTCCTGAAGATGTCGGAGTGTGGTGACTCTTGATGCACTGACTCCAGCGTCAATCCACTCCTTGTGAAGTTCTCCCAAATGTTTGAATCTGCTTGACAGTATTCTCACAAGCTTGCGGTCATCCCTGTTGTTTGTGCATCTTTTCCTACCCAATTTCTTCCTTCCAGTAAACTTTGCATTTTATATGCTTTGATACAGCACTCTGTGATTAGCCACTACTATCAGTAATGACCTTCTGTGACTTACCTGCTTTGTTGAGGGAGTCAATGAACCTCTTCTGGACCAATGCCAAATGTTCCCCATTATTGGGGTTTCAAAGAACAAGAGATACCCAGAATTTATACTATAGGGATGGTCATTTAATGAAAATCAAATGTAAATATTCTAATATTTTGAGATACTGAATTTTTGACTTTCATGAGTTGTAAGCTCTAATCATCAAAATTATATATATATATATATATATATATATATATATATATATATATATATATATATATATATATATATATATATATATATATATATATATATATAATGTAATGAATCTAGAATATATGAAAGTTTCACTTTCTCAAAAAATTATTTTTTTTCACAATATTCTAATTTTTTGAGATGCATCTGTATACTAATTACAGTCTGTAAATAGTACCATTTAAATACCTAATTTAGTGTTTTAACATCTCTACCTTAATGCATTAAACAATGTTAAACTTTTTCTTTATACACTCTATGGGAGGAAAATGCTTAATTTGAATATTTGTGCATTCTGTGCTCTACTTGTCTGTACATAATATGCTTTATTAATAATGTGTATATTAAGTAGTTCCTCCAAATTTGGTCTTAGTACATTAAGCCAATTTAAGAGTTTTAGAATGTTTTTGGTCACTATAATTGTGATATTAATTTTTCATACTGTTTCATCTATAGAATTCAGTTCTCTCACATTAACTGACCTTGCAAATTTATGTTGACTCAAAGCCAGAACCTTCCCTCTGACCTCCGCCACTATCTTGCTCTTGTCTTCTGGACGCCCATGCTCCAAAACATGCTGGATCACATAGTTACCATACTGATCCTGCATGTGGAGACAGGCAGAGAACAGTGGGAGGGAGAGAGAAAGAACATACATAATATTATTGTAACAGCTCATAAATAAATAAACATAAATAAACAGAACATTACATGAAATACTAGTACAACAAGGTTGAGCAAGGCTACTTTAACCACATACCCTCACAATAAAACAACTGACCTTAAAGGGATACTCCACCCCAAAATGAAAATTGTCATTAATCACTTACCCCCATGTCGTTGGGACAGTCACAAGCCTCCCGGTTTTAATCCACAATATCTTAAATTGTGTTCCGAAGAAGAACAAAGCTTTTACAGGTTCGGAACGACATGGGGGTAAGTGATTAATGACAAAATTTTCATTTTGGGGTGGAGTATCCCTTTAAAAAAAGATGAACTATCCAGGCCCCCAATTGGGTTATTTAAAAAATAGCAACCCATGGCCATTGATTTATTAAAACTCCCACTTTATCTAAGCAATGATTGGTCCTAAAAATTGGTATTAGGCAAATAGCCCAACAAGAAACCACAAAACACCCACTCACATACAGACACACCAACATTCATTTGGAAGGTGGCAAAAACTCGCACGCCAATATCAGAAGCTGTGGGATTCAGTCTAAACCCTTTGTCTATTCTAATTTTCCCTCAAATTTAAAGGAGCGGTCACTACTTTATTGTTTTGGGTAGGTTTATTTGCACAAGATTAGTTCAACTATTTTGGATGCACATCACAAATCAAGTTGCTGGTTTGAGGTGCTCTGGGTGGAACAGGAAAAAAAAATTATTGAAAGTGCCAGAGACACTGAAATACAGACAGATTAAAAAAAATCATTAAAAGAGGGAAACTCAAAAAGAAGGAGACCTTAATATGAGAACAGTCCCTATTTAGTTGCATGACAACAAACAAGGCTGTGAGGGTTAGATGTATAGCTCGTCAAATATGTCAGGACTCAACAATAAGGACTGCTAAATGACCCTGGGTGAACTGATAGAACTGCCACTCTCGCTATCAAGTCAGTAATATGTTGTCTCTTTCTTACATTAATGTGCCTCACAAACCTACACATTTAGTTTTGCTAGATAGAACATTATTAATTTAAAGTGTCAAGATGGAACATATCTTCTGAAAGTGCAAACATGATGTCAATATCTTACATTTTAAAGTTCAAATAGTTGTTTTGCTACAGTATCATAAATTGTAAAGTAACTACACTACTATGATAATAGTATAGTTAATTTGTATTGGTAACAGTATCTTGACATTTTACTAGTATTGACTTCTAGACTACCAAAATTCTGGTATTGTGACAACACTGAATACTTCTGTATCTCACTATATCTCACAGCCTTGCTTGTCTCAAATTAATTGGTGTCCACACTAAATAAGGTCTATAATATATTAGGATTAGATTTTAGGCAGAATGTAGAGAGGTGGCAGCCATTAAGGAAGAAAGTTGTGTAAGGTAAAGTGTGAGTGAAAAGAACCCTGCAATGCAAAAAGCAACTGGAGAAGCATCTAGGTGTTAAACACAGGCTGGTTAGGAGGTAGACGAGGAGACGTCAGGAGGTTCTTGTGAGTGGGAGGAAGGCGCGTAACTCTGACCTTGAACAGTGCATCGCTGGACAGTGTATAATATGTTTTGGGGGTCATCTCCAATGAAACAGCTTGATACTTCTAGATAAAATAAGTCAGGGGGGCAAGGGGTGGGTAATGTTTTGCAACATAAAAATCCATTAGCACATCTAACTGGACATAAGAAAATACTTCAAAGCAATTGAATGCAACTTCAAAGTAGGCAAAAAGTTATAGAATAAACAAGTCATGCAGTAAACATCATGCAATCGCCTCCACCCTATCCCACAAAGTACTACAACCCTAAGCTCTACTCATTGCATGGCCTCCTTTCCATTCACACAGAAGGAACAATGAACAAAAGTGTACTTGTCTATTAAGTGGCCCAATCTCCCAAATATATATATATATATATATATATATATATATATAAATATATATATATATATATATATATATATATATATATATAGATAGATAGATATAGATATATATAGTAATGAATAAAATAAAAATAAGAATAAATTACACACACACATCTAATGGGATGAGCTACCTAATAGTGAAATTTTTTTTAGACATAGGCACGAAAGTACGAAAATACAAAAACTAGGCAGCAAATTAAGTTACCTGATTTTAACTACAGGGAAGCATTGCATGTATTTAATAATGCAAAAAAAAATGCAAATGCAGAACTTTCCTCTATTTCACTCAAATAATTGAGAGGGTTGCTGAAAAGTTTGAGCATATACACACATTTTGAAATAAAATTCCTCAAAATATTGTCTCCGTGTAGTCAAAGGCTTATTCAAATTTTTGTCCAATAAAACTCACTATAGAATGATAATGTCCCTCCTCCTTAATACCACCATTATTTCTAGTAGTAAACAATGATACAATAACTAAAAGTTACTGGCAATTTAAAACACACACCCACACACACATAAAGTTTGACTCATTTTTCTCCCCAAGTTCTGGTTCAATAAGAAAATACAACTGTGCTATTCTACAGGGTCTTTAAGTTGTGTTAGCTCAGCAACATGCTACCACTGATGAAATTAATGGATCATTAGTAAGCATTGTTTGCCATGAAGATCATTTCTAATCAGCCACACATTTGGATACAGCCTTAACCCTCTGAAGTAGATTAACGTGTATAAGAGTTATGAGGCATTTTCTCCTGATAACCCCGAAAAGAACTTAAATTACACTTTCAGTTTTGATCGTACAGATAAGAGCAATACATCAATCAAATCTGTAAAGGGTCTACTTTTTTTGTATACAGACATAACAACAAAACTTTGTGCACTTATAAAATAAAGATAACAAACAAGGTGTACTGTCTGCAGCCTTTGCCTGCGCTGATCTTCATTTACAAACGCGTCATTAAAATGAACTGTAACTCAGTGAATACTGTACATGTCCACTTTTAAACTAAACAAGTGCTGCCAAAAACAAATATTCTGTGATAAAGTAATCCATATGAAAACAACGCAATGTCCGTTTTTCACGTCTCCCTTCATTATCTTCTAATGCGACCACGCCCCCGCGCTGAACGTGCTATTCAGATTCTAATGTTTCACTGAAGCGCGCGGCTTGAATACGCCCACACAACAGAAGACAAACGCAGCGAGATTGTTCCTCAAGTTTTTTTTTATTTTACTGTTTGCTTCGCGATGAGAGAAATAAGACATAATTCACCTCAAAAAGATGTGATGTGGTTGAGGATTTGAGATTTGGATTTCCTCAGAAAAAAGAATGAAGCACTTTATTCAACAGAGATCATAAACATGAGTAAGTCTCTTTTTATTTATTTATATACTTGTACTAGTTTTCACATAACGTGTAAACATTTTACTAGTTAGACTTTTTTCCAAAGACTTTTTCCAAACTATAATTCCTGACTAAATGTATAATCAAGTGAAATATTATGAGGTTTCAATAACAATATACACTACTATACCATTCAAAAGCTTGACGTAAATAATATAAATGTAACAAATAGATGTAACTGTAACAAATGTAACAAACAATGCTGTTCTTTCAATTTATCCCCCCTAAAAAAACCTGAAAAAAAAATATTCTCAGCTCTTTTCAACATTAATAATAATAATAATAATAATAATAATAATAACAACAATAATAATAACAATACATTTTTTTTTTTTGTAGAAAATAAGATTGTTAAAAGGATTTCTGAAGGATTGTGTGACTGGAGTAATGATGCTAAAAATTCAGCTTTGAAAGTCAGCTTTGATTGTTCCTAATAAACTGTTTAACTGCACTCACAAGTGAATATTAAATTATGTTGCGGGATAATTAAATATATTCTAAATAAACTACAAACATAAAATTATATACATTTATTTTGTCCTTACATTCTTTCTTGTAATTCTTCCCCCTCAGTCACACAGCTGACTGAATGGCTCATTATGCAGCTCATTATGCAGGCCTTTGTCTTCTCGGGTGTGAATCACAATGATATTCATGATAGTTGACGCCTAGGGCTGTCGCGGTTAAGAAATTTCCCCTGCGGTTATTTTGGGTGGCTCAATAGCGCGATATGCGGTTTTACCGCAGTTTTTTTTTTTTTTTTTTTTTTTTTTTTTTTAACAAACCTTATTTATCCTGATTTTACTGCATACAAAGCTCTATTGTTATGTTATGTAGCATATATTGTTGCTTTTTAACTGACCGAGAGACACGTTTTAAAAAAAATTGTTTATTGTTAAATGCCAAACAGCAACAAGAACATGCCTTTTCCAATTAAAAAAATTAAAAGAAATCAAAGAGTTCTAAAGTATCACATGAAAACAAGCAATAAGAAAATGGCTTTTTTTTTATTTGAAAAACAAAAGAATTCTTAAGTAGGCTATCACATGAACAACGTGTAGACCTAAGTGAAAATACAGAGAATAAACTAAATATTACTTAATCGGTAACGTAGGCAATGTGATTTAGACCTGGGTTACCATGTCATTGTTGCGTGCTAGGAAAACCAACATATTAACCTTATGTGGTTTCAGGGAGGATCGCACGGGGGTAACAATATTCCCCGCGGCACTGAAAACCCTTTCTGACGGTGTGCTCGTTGCACAATTACACATGTATTTGCGCGCGACTTTGGACAGCAACGGAAATCTAGACTGATTATCGCGCCACCAGGGCAGTGGATTCACGTTGGCGTCGATGCACTCCTCATGCAGATAGCGTGTGTGCTCGTTATCTGCTTGCGCTCTCTTGGGTATGGGCGCTGACACGGAGGTTGTCCGTGACTTCAGCAGGTCTCCAAGAGTCTTTTTCTTTGCTGCAGGTGGCACCACCGCCTGCCCATCGTCTCCAACCACTGACGCACTGGCAGCGGTCTCTTCGTCCTCCACTCCCACCATATCTTCGATGAGTGCGGATTTTGTCTCCGTGATATTGATATGATCGCCCCTATATCGAGGATTTTACAGTATTTTACAGATTTCGCGAAGGCTTCAGCGACTCCTAACTGTCGGCCGGTACCGGTCTCAGCTGTCCTTTTTGATGTTGCTCCGCGACCTGATGCTTGAGGGGACAGCTGCGCTTCAATAGCTGGATGACAGTTAGCGAGATGACACCTCAAATTAGATGTATTGCCGCGTGTCACAGCAGCCTTATTTTTGCCGCAAATTTTGCATATCGGCTGATCTAAATTCGCTGGCTCGCCCTTTTCATTGGGTTGAAAGCCGAAATGTTCCCAAACTGGCGACGTGACATAGTTTCAGCCGGCCTATTCAAAACAAACGAAACACCACAAACCTACAACGGCTCGCGAGAAAATGACAGTCGTAACCATATTGTATCATTAATTTATTTAACATTGAATGCACAGTGACAAATTGAAAAAACAAGAAGGCCACAGCCTCAAAAAAAAAAAAAAAAAAAAAAAACCTGAACACTGCGGTTGGCGTGGTTTCTGCGGTTGCTATATTTCCTCTGCGGTTTGCTTGTCAATAGCGCGGTATTACAATATTGCGGTTATCGCGACAGCCCTATTGACGCCTACTCGCATATGACTTTTACCAACAAAAAGTGTAGAAAATTTAAATCAATATATTGTTTTCTGTAAGTGAGTAAACAAGATGATTTTCACATCATTTAGAAAGAAAAATTCTAGGCTACAAGCTCCAGTTCCCAAAAGTCCCGGGAACCAATGTTCTGTATGTGTTTTATTGCCTTATTCAAGTGATTTAACATTTTTAGTTTTTTTTTACTAACCACGCATAACATTTTTTTTTTCTCAAAAACACAATCATGTACATACATACATACATATTATTATAGCCCAGTTTGTGCTGATTACAGTGAGATTAGCCATTTAGATATTTATAAGAAACTAAAAAAAAAGCACAAATGTCAGGCCATGACAAAACTTCTCCAGGCCCCAAAAATACCCTTAGACTCCAGAGGGTTAAGGGGTTATTCCACCCCAAAATGAAAATTTTGTCATCACTTACCCCCATGTCGTTCCAAACCCTTAAAAGCTTTGTTTGTCTTCGGAACACAATTTAAGATATTTTGGATGAAAATCGGAAGGCTTGTGACTGTCCCACTGACTGCCAAGTAACACTGTCAAGGCCGAGAAAAGTATGAAAGACATTGTCAGAATAGTCCATCTGCCATCAGTGGTTCAATCTGAATTTTATGAAGCGACAAGAACACTTTCTGTATGCAAAGAAAACAAAAATAACAACTTTATTCAACAATTTGTCTCCTCCCCGTCACCGTAGCGCCATTTTGGAGACTATACACTGAACGCAAACTGCGTATGCTGTTCTGTGTCAGCCGCACCAGACATTTTCTTCATTTATTTACACTTTGATTTGAATGAAAACAGCGTATCCGTGTGGTGCGGCCTGTTTTTATACAGTCTACGGGTGCGGCTGACACAGAACAGCATATGCAGTTTGCATTCAGTGGATACTCAAAATGGTGATACGGTGACACGGAGAAGACAAATTGTTGAATAAAGTCAGTATTTTTATTTTCTTTGCGTACAAAAAGTATTCTCTTCGCTTCATAAAATTCAGATTGAACCACTGATGGCAAATGGACTATTTTGATGATTTATTTCACACATTTCTGGCCCTTTACAGTGTTATTTACTTGGAGGTCAATGGGACAGTCATAAGCCTCCTGGTTTTCATCCAAAATATCTTAAATGGAGTTCTGAAGATGAACAAAGCTTTTACGGGTTTGGAACGACATGGGGGTAAGTAATTAATGTAAAAAATTTCATTTTGGGGTGGAGTAACCCTTTAAGAGCCATTCACACAGTTCATTTTTATGTTGAAAAAAGCTAGACACAGTGGAATGAAAAAAACGCAAGACTGAGACGTATTAACTTGAGCGCTGCATTTTTTTGAATACTGTGACTTGCTTTAAATACTGCAAATAAATGGAAGCACAATACTCAGAGTCTGTATAGAATATGTTTATAAAGAAAAGCAAATGGAAAATGAAGTGCAGTGGAATGCAAAAACATGTCCTGTGTAAATGGCCCCTTAGAAGGCAGCTGCCAATGTTGTCCCTTTGGAACAGTTACTTAAATTTTGACATTTTCTACTGGGATTATATTAAATATGAAAGGAGGCCACACAATAAGAAACTAACTACAGCAACAGTAGTAGACTTCAGAGATTCCTAGAATTCCTGGATGACACTTTCAGGAAGTTGTACCTGTCCCAGCTGCTCAGAGTGCTGGTGGAGTTCTTCCAGGATTGGCAGGGTCTGTTCCTGGGTACAGTGCTCCAGGATACGCTGGATCACCCTGCAGCCATACGGATGAGTGGACAAAACAAACACCTACACACCGAGAGGAAAAAACTTTTAAAAAAAACCATGATGTGATATTTAAAAAAAAAAAAAAAAAAAAGAAAGAAAAAAAGAAAAAGACAAATGAAGATTTAGGGGGAAAAAATTAAATGTTGCACATTTTAATGTTAATTCATTCTATCTAATGCAGTTATAGAGTTCAAAATTTAACTAAAGTCAGTGAATTGACTTGTACCTGTACTTTAAAAGGGGACTCAACCCTCTTTTTATTTGTGATATACTGTCTCAGACTAATTTACATTCGCTCTGGTGTTTTAGGAAGCCAAACAAATTAGAATATAACAACAACGATGGCAATAGCCATATATTGTAAAATAATTGGACAGTTAAATAAATGAAAATTAATATTTCATAGGTATATAATTTTTTGCTGTACACTAGAGTAGGGAAACTGAACCTTCGCAAGGACCCGCCCTCCTTAGTTACTGTTGCTATCTCAGACAAACAATGCCGCTCTCACACTGCACAACATGTTCTTGTTCTCACGCAGTGAAAAATACATCGAAGAGCAAAGAGAAAACTGATAACGTGCCGACAGACAAGAAGTTCTCAGGAATCTAATTTTGTCATTTTTAAAGAAATTCAAACTATAAATACTGTTTTCTGCCTCTTTGATGTGTCGTGACAAATTGCTGTAATGCCTCAGTTCAATCAGCACACGTGAACCCATCGTCTTTTCATATGTACGTAAAGCACGAAATAAACGTGAATAAACATCAGAATGTATTTTATTTCAACTGCCGAAAACACCATTTTTCAAGTTCAAGTCCACCGAAGTCTGATTTGTGGTTAAGGCTAGAAGGGATACAAGGTGTGGCTACTGGGCATGTGCATATCAATATAGCATAATTTTTGTCACTGTTTTTAATTACTGTTTTTGCATTATTGTTTATGGTTGGGGAAGGTGTAGACATTAATAAAACAATCTAATCCACCTTTTTCTGAACACAGAAGTCTCACCCGACTGGAACAGTGCCTTACATTTCCAGTCTCTGGTGTTTCTAGTCACATTTACATATTTTCCAAGCCAAAAATATAATGTGAAACCTATGAAAATGGTTTAAAAAAAAACATGGCTCCACAGTTTCATCACTTTACAGTGGCACAATGACTTTTTTTTTTTTTTTTTTTTACAGTAAAGGACCTTTCATAGTTTAATGAGTGGGAAGATGATATGAAGCAGTGTAAGGTTAGCTGCATTGAAAATAGATGAGCGCACGTGCATATACAGCTCCTGTATATGCGAAGTTCACGGGATTTTGTCCACAGGATGATTAGAAAGAGCACAAATTATTTTAACATATTACTTTATTATTTCACATTCAGTATTTTAACTTAAGCACTGCGAGCCATGCGTATAGCGCCGGACATGACAGATATTCTGGTACACAAAACAAGTACTTTAAAGGAATCCCTTTAGTTTACTGCCGTTACTGTGGCAGCCAACAACAGCACAGCTTAACTCTGCACACATTTTTTGTTGTATTAAAAAAAGTTTCAATTCGGTTTTTACCACGTTTTAACATGGATTTCTATGGAGACTGGCTGTAGCTGTTGGAAAAGATGGCGGATAGCAACGGCGGCACATAATATTTATGTTCTGATTGGTCAGATCACCTGTCAATCAAACTCCCTGTGAATGGTCAATTACAATACGTATTCCCTCATTTCTACACTTGAAAGAGATATTTTGAATTTGGACTGCATTTAAACCGGTAGCCATCAAAAATTCATACTCCACTTTTAACCTTTTGACGGAAATGGCAGCAGAGCTTTTATTTTGAAGGAAAACTCCAGCTTCAGTTAAAAAAAAAAGCGTCTCACTATAAATCTAGTGAACTGCCATAATCATCTCCCGCGAAAATAAAGCATTGCTATTGTTTTATATCATCATGTGACCACGATAATATTGAGACAGTTTTGCTATTGCGATAACGATATTGATCATATCATCACATCCCAACTAATCATATTATTAGTGACTCTCTAAAATACCAACATCTAGGGTCAAGTAAGGTATGAGATAATTTCTTATCATAATATAGTTTAATTGTCTTAAATTTAACCAAATAATTACTAAAAAAAAAAATCTATATTTAATTTTATATGGGATTTAAAGTCAAACTAAAAGACACTATTATACATAACAAACAAACTAGACAGAACCTGAAACAGAGCTAAATTTATCCTATGTTAATTTATCCTATGTTAGGATAAATTTCCTAATTAGGAATTAGGATATTTAAGTAATTTTTATAAACGTGCCTTAGAAAATAACATTACTGGTGTGTGTCTTGAGACAAAACAAAGACAGTGATATATTTTAAGATCAGTCAGTGCAAGTTTATTTCAGTTAAAACAGCTCAGACTTGCATTTTAGTCTGGGACTAGGCTTAAGCCTTGTCTGTGAAACCAGGGGTAAGTATTTTATGGAACTGTCCCCAAGTGTAAGCAACATAAAGTAGTCTTGACTACTGATATAGTATATAGCCAGAAAATCTCTACCAGGGTATAAACTGTATAACAAAATCTCAGATTTTTATCTTTATTTTAATTTGCACGATTTAAACATGGACTAGAGTAGACTACAAAGGTTCTTAAACAAGTTTTTCGACAGACATGCAATAATATGCATCAATATTTGGTCTGCCACCACCATATATGTAAATTCTGTTTCTGGGTGTTTTGAGTGTCTGTGGAGCTAATACCTGTCCCTGAAAGGCATCAATGATGAACTGAAGAGCCTGGGGCTGGACACACTCAATACATTTCTGCACCACATGATTTCCGTTCTGATCCTTGACACATTTCAGCACATGACCATCCAACTCCCGTACGATGTCACTCTGACAAACGTGAAATAAAAAAAAAATGAAACCTTCAATTAAACAATTACTCATTCTGTTGTTCGGAGAACTACCAACATTTTAAACATTTTTTTTATTTTAATACATGTAGACTTAACTGTATTTTTAAAAAATTCTAGTGTGGACTATACTGTACTGTAGAAAGTTACAGTACAATCAAACAATGCCTAACATTGTGGATTAATGTGTAATGTGGAAAGAAAACAAAAGGCAACTTACAATTACCTGCTGGTCAGAGGAGATGGATTCCAGAGCTTTTTGAATCACACGACAACCATACATCTGCAGAGCCAGCGGCAACACATGGCCACGGATACGAGTTGCAAGTGCCAATTTCTGATCCACACTGCCAAACTGTAGCAGAGAATCAGAGACCGCAGTTACTCTCAAAGGCAGAAATGCATCATGCACAAGTCATCACACACAAAAAACGTACATTTATACTTCATTCACAAACATTCATTCATTTATAGTTTCAGAAGCAAAGGCATTTTTTGGGAGAAAAAATAATATACATAACCAGTCAAAAGCTTTTGAACAGTAAGACTTTTAATGTTTTTTAAAGAAGTCTCTTCTGCTTTAATCCAAAGAACAGCAAAAACAGTAACATTTTGAAATATTTTTACTATTTAAAAGAACAGATTTCTATTTGAATATATTTTAAAATATAATTTATTCCTGTGATTTCAAAGCTGAATTCTTAGCATTATTACTCCTGTTACATGATCCTTCAGAAATCATTCTAATATTATGATTTGCTGCTCAAAAATAATATTATTATTATTATGTTGAAAACAGCGGAGTAGAATTTTTTCAGGTTTCTTTGATGAACAGAAGTTCAGAAGAACAGCATTTATCAGAAATAGAAATAATTTGTAACATTATAAATGTCTTTACCATCACTCTTGATCAAAGGCATCCTTGATAAATGAAAAGTATTAATATATATAATAAAGGACGATCAACGGCACAAAACATACATAACAGCGCTCGCTGCCTGATTGACTAAGCGCGTCCTCCATCAGGTTAAGTCATATTAAAAAAAAAAAACAAAAAACAGTTTGCGATGTCCTAAGATTAATGTTGTCATAATATCCTTTCAATTTTTAAGGATAGTGTACTCCCCCATGGCTTATGTCAGCACTGGTCAATGCATTGATTTCTATAAAGTGAACCATCAGCTTCAGTTTTTCCCCCTATCCCAGCGTTTACCCCTCACATCACTAACTCTGCCCTTGCGCCATAACTTGTGACCGGAAGAGAAGTTGAGTCATTTTGAGGGGGAGGGGAGGTTGATGTTTTTGATTAAAGATTACTAGGGCACATGAATTAAAAAAATATAAACTTTAAAAACAGTCTGATGGGGAAAAGCACTGGAGCAATTGACTAATGCATATCCTAGAAAAGCAGTCCTAAACACTGTGGTTGAATGTTTAATAATTAATTACCTCAAAGAACTTCTGTATGACATAGTTCCCAAAGACATCGGTCATAAGTTGGTAAGCAGCCTGTAGGATCTCTCCAAAGACCATCTGCCTCTCTGCAGGAGTTGCACGTTCCAACTTTTGCTGAATAAACCTGGATGTTGAAAAAATGACCTTACATTTAAAAAACAAATATTTAAGGAATTTAAAGGAATATTCAACATAGTTCCCAATCTTTCATTAAATTATTTTCCAGGACATTTATTTTATATGACAATAGTGTTTTAATTGTGTTCAATTGCTATTTTTGCAATGTTTCTAAAATATGATCTAAAATGCTTTTAAAAAATAAATAAATGAATAATTAAATTGTTTATACGAAAAACATTTTCAACACAGTTAATAATCAGACATAGGATATATTGATATATACATATTTAAAAAAAAAAATATTAAAAAAAAAGACGTTACAAATTGTAAAATGTGCAATACTGAAAAACAATGAACACAGCTTTTAAAAGTAATGTGATTCTAAAACATTTTCAAACAACAAATTATTTTTCTAGGTATTAAGGTAATCTTTCCCATTTTTCATTACTGGAAAACTGAATTAAAAAAAAAAATCCAAGATTTCCAAAATCCTGCAAATGTATGAACTGGGAGGAGCTGGGACCTGGATCCATGCTGGTCTTGAGAGAACTCCACCATGTGACCAGGCAAGTCTCGCAGCTGAAGGTTGGGAAAGCGATTATTCCGGAAGTCCTCTAGTAAGCGGCTACGTCCTGAAGGCATGACATCTGAGCGACTGTAGCGGGCTCGTGGTGGGGGAAAAAGCTGACTGCTAGAGCTAAAAAGACTGGAGGTACTGCCTGAACTCCTGTATTTGGCTTCTGCTCCTGGTGCAGCTGAAATATAACGACCACTGCCATTGGTCAAACCACCTGAGAAAAGCAGAAAAGATGAAAACAGGATTTTCTTCACTTGTATAGTTTCTCCTGCAGAACATTTGCACCACCCCTGGCAGGCATGATTATCTCAGAAACATTTCAGGGGGCTAAAAACATTGTCACACAGCTTTTAAAATGGACCAGGCCATTTGACCTTAATTTGGGTTTGCTTGGTGTGAAAATTGTTTTCATTTAACCCAAACTGGAATACAAACCACTGACCTATAATAGAGAACTGGATTGCTCGTGACATCATAAAAGTGAAGACACCGCACCATTATATTGGTATTCCTAGTATTCCGATACATTCTATTGTATTAATATGGAATCATAGGATTTTAATCAATACATCACATACATCACAAAACGAGTCAGCGTTTTTATATTTGAGGTCTCCCTGTATATTCTTACAACACAAACGTCCTAAGTATGTAAATGGCTATTTGTTTAATGTCACGAAAGAAATTTATTTTGTGTTGGATCACTTACATATGTCGGCAAGTGCACAGCAGACGGCCAGACACACACCTTAACAATTTTAATAAATCGCTTATCCTGCCAGAAAAGACCATAAACATTGCAGATCACATCTAAAGTAAAAAAATAATTTACGTACACTTATTATTATAAAATTATATTACAAAACTAATCCTGTGTGACTGATGCACTTCAGATCGGGCAGTTTAAGTCAAGATTTTGGCTGTCAGTCAATGATGCCCTCTGTAAGTAGGGAATAGTAAGATGGCCGCTCGAGCACTTCCAGTGGCTTCACCGTCTAATAGCAGTTTAGAACGCAATGAGCAATCCAGTCATTACATAGATCAGGGAAACAAACTCTGATATGGATAAATCAGTTGAACTAAGAGATCATACCCAGATGGAGGCTGGATGAGGACCCATGGGATGAGGGCAGAGAGGGTGGAGGTGTCAGAGGGGAATGACCAGGTGTCAGTCCAATGGGGCTGGGGGAGGAAGAGTATCCTAGGCTGTTGTAAAAAGATTGGCCAATGGGCGTTAAGCTACTACCACCACCACGCTTATACAGGTCAGAGCTGGCCAAAAGGGAGTCCCGACGAGTTGCACTGCTGCTAGTGGAACTTGATACTGTAGGAGTACAAGAGTACAAAAAAATTTAAATAAAATAAAAGAGAAAGATAAGATAAGATCAACTGAGCACAACTGACGAACTGATCTGCTATGACAACCCAATCCATGCGTCTCAAACTCTATTCAGTCAGTTCCATCACCTAAAGCAAGGGTATCAATTTCTGAAGCTCAGATACTCAATTCCTGCCCATTCCACATCACATCAGGAAAATGTAAGACCAATTTCATAGCTCATTATCAGGAGCAATTCTAGAGTTTGATGATTACAAAGGCACACATTCATGAAGATACTTCAAAACAGCACCAAAACATTCAATTCTGGTTATTTTGGAAAAAGACTTTATTTCTTAATTAATCATATTACGTAACAAACATTATGTAAAACTTTTCTTAAATATAAAAATTGGCAATGGTGTGGTTAGTCAAAAACTTCATATATTTATGCCTTGGAACTCTGTTTTAGAATTGTAATTTTTAAACAGACTATTACTGTTTTTATTAAAATCTTTTTATTAAAATATTTTGAAAAAACGTAAGATATAATGCATTAAATTCCTATTTCCATGATTATAAAACAAGTTTGACACTTCAGTTTGATTATTGTCCATTTGATTATAACTATATTGTGAAATAGTTGATATTCTTATTCTAGAATGTGTAAGCAAATGTATTTTTCCATATAAATAGCTTTATAATGATCATGTTAGTTGTTAGTGGATGTTTGTGTAAATGCCACACAGTGGCAGTCAAGAGTGCAACATGCTAATTTGTCACACGCCACAAAACAAATACCCATGCTCCTGTCCTGACGATATATTGAGGTTTTATGAAGCGAATCAATCGGTCTCGGTGCAATCGTTGCAAGAAACTTAAAATTACTTGCAATATTACCCGTAATCCATAGCCTCGTGTAACCGGGAAATTCAGTTATTTTACATGAACTGGTTCTTTTTTGTAGTTGAAGTTCGTTTCAATGAACTGGTTCAATCATGCAATGATGCAACATACAAGCAATTATATTATTAAAGCACCTAATAATGATGTGAAATATGGACGTTTTAAATTCATTTTAATACATATTTTACATAATGAGAAACCATTACACCTTTAATATTGCCCCTTTATTCAATAAACGGACATCACTCCGTTTGCAGAGACTGTAGACTACGGATAATATTTTTTTTTAAATAATGTTCAGTTTCTAGTACAAACCAATTGTTTCTCTTCATAATCATTTAACCTTCATAATCATGTTGTTGAAAACGCTGATAAATGAACGCATCCATCTCAGGCTAAGTACTAATTTAAATTAAACAGTTCATTAAGTTACAAAGTTTAAGAACACACTGATGTGACAATCAAAATGGAACATGAAAAGGGGTCAATTTGACACACTTTTTTAACTTTGTTAACAGTCACTCATGGATGCAAATGTAAATGGTGCAACAAACCTGAGGAGCCAAAGGCACCAAGTGCAGAGCCTAGCCCAACACCTAGAGATCCACCAGTGCTGCTGAAACCCAGAGAGGTGCTAGGAGGTGCCGCGCTTGTATGAGAGAATAGCGAGCTGCTCTGGGAGCTGGGCGCCACTGAGCCAGAGCCATAGAAGGAGTTGGAGGGCAGGCCACTAGAGGGTGGAGGTGGCTGCTGCTGAGGTTGAGGCTGCTGGGGCTGTTGGCAACCCATGGATCGGTACAGACCATTGGTAGGACCAGACATGCTGTTACCAGAACCTGATGCAGATGCAGCTGCAGCTAGACAACAGAGGATCGAAAGAAGTCAAAGAAGAAGGAAAGAATGCAATGAAACGAAAATGTAAATCAGTTTGGTCAACAGAATAAAAAAAAACAAAAAAACATTATTAAATACAAAGTCCCGAAAAGGAATTCAGTTCAAAAAGAAAACAAAACCAAGCATATTCACCAGCTTGTGCAGCTGCTGGGTTGATGAGGAGAGGGGTTTGGACCAGTCGGACAGGTCCACCCAGGCCAGTGCGAGCTCCAGGACCCATAACCAGTGCTCCAGTCTGATCATAGTAAGCAGCCGGTGCTAGAACTTGGTAACCTGATCAAAGCATAACAAACAGGGGTCTGAATCAGTGTCTTTACAAGCTTAAAGGCAAATTAAATAAAAGGTTATACTTCAGGGTTCCCATCTTTTGACCAAGTAAATTATTTTAATTACTTAATTACTTTTAGTTGTTGATTACTGATGAAATTCACTAAAGACATTAATTAACAAGACATTTAAAGGTGGTGCCCTATTTTGAGCCAACAAGAAACAATTCTATTTTTGGTATTTCTGTCACAGCTACTGACTGATTTTGCTAAAACAACCCTCTACGGATACCTTGGCAATTGAATCGCCATTGGCTTGTAAATTTTTAATCGCCAGACTGATATACCACATATGCATGTGTGTGTGTTATATAAATAAATAAATAAATAAATATACATACATATACAGGTGCTGGTCATATAATTAGAATATCATCAAAAAGTTGATTTAGTTCACTAATTCCATTCAAAAAGTGAAACTTGTATTTTATATTCATTCATTACACACAGACTGATACATTTCAAATGTTTATTTCTTTTAATTTTGGTGATTATAACTGACAACTAAGGAAAATCCCAAATTCAGTATCTCAGAAAATTAGAATATTACTTAAGACCAATACAAAAAAAGGATTTTTAGACATCTTGGTCAACTGAAAAGTATGAACATGAAGAGTACAAGCATGTACAGCACTCAATACTTAGTTGGGGCATAGATTTTCTATGGGGTTAAGGTCAGGCGAGTTTGCTGGCCAATTAAGAACAGGGATACCATGGTCCTTAAACCAGGTACTGGTAGCATTGGCACTGTGTGCAGGTGCCAAGTCCTGTTGGAAAATGAAATCTGCATCTCCATAAAGTTGGTCAGCAGCAGGAAGCATGAAGTGCTATAAAACTTGCTGGTATACGGCTGCATTGACCTTGGACCTCAGAAAACACAGTGGACCAACACCAGCAGATGACATGGCACCCCAAACCATCACTGACTGTGGAAACTTTATACTGGACCTAAAGCAACGAGAATTGTGTGCCTCTCCTCTCTTCCTCCAGACTCTGGGACCCTGATTTCCAAAGGAAATGTAAAATTTACTTTCATCAGAGAACATAACTTTGGACCACTCAGCAGCAGTCCAGTCCTTTTTGTCTTTAGCCCAGGCGAGACTCTTCTGACGCTGTCTGTTGTTCAAGAGTGGCCTGACACAAGGAATGCGACAGCTGAAATCCATGTCTTGCATACGTCTGTGCGTAGGGGTTCTTGAAGCACTGACTCGAGCTGCAGTCCACTCTTTGTGAATCTCCCCCACATTTTTGAATGGGTTTTGTTTCACAATCCTCTCCAGGGTGCGGTTATCCCTATTGCTTGCACACTTTTTTCTACCACATCTTTTCCTTCCCTTCGCCTCTCTATTAATGTGCTTGGACACAGAGCTCTGTGAACAGCCAGCCTCTTTTGCAATGACCTTTTGTGTCTTGCCCTCCTTGTGCAAGGTGTCAATGGTTGTCTTTTGGACAACTGTCAAGTCAGCAGTCACCACCATTATTCAATATTCAACATAACCACAATAATATAACATTCAAAGGCTTTTGCAGGTGTTTTGAGTTAATTAGCTGATTAGAGTGTGGCACCAGGTGTCTTCAATATTGAACCTTTTCACAATATTCTAATTTTCTGAGATACTGAATTTGGGATTTTCCTTAGCTGTCAGTTATAATCATCAAAATTAAAAGAAATAAACATTTGAAATATATCAGTCTGTGTGTAATTAATGAATATAATATACAAGTTTCACTTTTTGAATGGAATTAGTTATAGCTTTTGAGTTAATAATTAAATTCTAATAATATGACCATCACCCGAATATGTGTGTGTGTGTGTATATATATATATATATATATATATATATATATATATATATACACACACACACAACACACACACGTATATATATATATATATATATATATATATATATATATATATATATATATATATATATATATAGATAGATAGATAGATAGATAGATAGATAGATAGATAGATAGATATATATGTGTGAAGAGTTTGGTTCCTACATTTTTAAAAAGATTTAGTGTCCGCCAAAATCAGTATTGTATCTGGTTGGTATTGAAAAGACCATTTTTAATCTTACGCAAAATGTGATATTCGCAGAGTTATTAGGTCATTGTTTCTTCCTTTTTTTCCCAAACCGCGAGAAACGCCAGACCCCCTTTTTTTGCAGAATGCGATATAATCACTCAACCAATCACAGCGTACCATTCCATGTGCTGTAAACTGTAACAACCAATCACAGCGCACCATTCCACACACTCTAGACAGTAATGGTGGCGCTCTGAATACACTCGGCATCCTAGTTTTCCTCATCTACTTAGTACCTTGTGATCAACAAACAAGGGCTGCACGATAAATCCCATGTGATTGTCATGCGCATCTCCTTAGTAAAGCCGGTTCTGTGATAAATCTCCATCGCGTGCTTTCAAGATGGAGTGGCATTTAATACACAAAGCCGTACATCACTGACAAGTTATGCAATATCGCATTCATAACTGCAGATGAGTTGAATTCGATTATGAACGTGATATTGCGTAGCTTGTCAGTGTAAGTGTTTTTATTAATGCCATTAATGCTTTTGTTAATACAGCGTATAGCACTAGCCAACTAAATGAACGTAACATGGGAAAGATGAATGCACTTTTGGTAAATAGTTGAACGTAAGGGACATATTTTGGAATTCCTGTGGTTTAATGTGATGTTGTTGTTCATGTATGTTCATGATAAAATTTTATTTTATTGTTGTAATTAATTTATAGCATTAACAAGATGACCTGTTGAATTAATTTTGGGAGCGATAACTGATTGAATGTATTTTTAGTCCAGTGCCTGAATATAAGATTAGTATTGACCAAGTTCAGAGCCTGTCATATATGGATCAACTAACTACAATGTTTACTATAAAAAAAATAAATATTAAAAATAACCAATATAAAAACAAAAAAAAAAAAAAAAAAAAAAAACAAACAAAAAATATTTAATTTATTTAAAAAAATTTTTTAAAAAAATAATACAATTTAATAAAAAATCTTTGAAAATCAAAATCTGGATTTGAATTTTTAACTTTATTATAACCTAAAGATGCTATGTGAAAGCTTGAAACAGAAAATTGTGGTTTTCATCTTGCCACTTTCTTACAATTTTACTCAAATCGATCAAAATGGATTTATTGCGTTTTGGAACCAAACATGTTTCTAAAATGGCACAGCTTTTTAAATATCTTAAGGTACTACATTCTTAACATCAGTCAGTCAAGCAGTGTATATGATAATCAAGTATTATTTAAAAAAAACTATTAGAATTAAAACCATGTATGAATGCATATTACTCATTTTAATTGAACTTAAGCCTGGTGGTGCTGCTTTTTCAGTCATTCAGTGTTTCTGTTAAAAAAAAAATAGGGAAAAACTAACAATAATACTGATAAGATAATGATAACAATAATAATAATTATAATTCTACTAATAAGAACCATATGAAATGCACTAAGGATTAACGAGCTGCTGGATTCAAAAATATTAATCAGGTTTGTGTGTGTTTGCTCGAATGGATTTGTTGAAATCAAAACATGGATGATAGGTGTGCACCAAGCAATGAGATTGTTGTTTGCACATTAGTTCTGCCTACTACTGGAAAACACGGCAGTTCTTAAAAGCTGAAAAAATCCAAAGGAACACAGTTATTTTGACAGGAAAATACAAGAAAATACATTGTTTACATGTTGCACGTCAGTTCTGCATGGTATGCAAGACTCTCTCGCTCTCTCTCACTGTGTGTGTGTGAGACAAAGTGACGGCAAGGTGTGGGACTTTACACTAGAGTATACGGTATGTCAAATACAGGTGCGCTGTGCATCAGTCAGTGTGTTCGACGAGTAAAAATATAACTGTGCTAAACTTATACTTAGCGTCCAACTCACACACTGGCGAGTAAAATCTGAGAATTTAGTCGCCCAGAGTGAAGATTTAGTTGCATATACTCGCAATGGCAGTGATGGCACCGAGCATGGCGGCCGTGTTGCGCGCTCCGAGTAAACTTTGCAGTTTTTCGTTAGTTTTCCTTGTTTTTTTTGTTGTCAGCACTCTGTTTGCAAACACCACATCAGAGCCCTTTGTCTGGGCCGCACGGTCGTGACCAAGGAAACGCCGCTGGAAAAGGGAGAAGAGAGCCGGCGTCCTTGTCAGACTGAGACGTTGTCCCCTCCGACCTCCTCTCCCGACCATTTTGCTGGGTAATGTTCAGTCACTGGACAACACAATGTACCTCATACCAGCGAGAAACAAGGGACTGCTGCATTATTTGCTTCACAGAAACTTGGATGTCCGCAGTGGTTCCAGACTCAGACTGGCTTACGAGGTTCTCCGTGCACTGCTCGGACAGAATGAAAGAGCTCACAGGGAAAAGCAGAGGTGGGGGTGTTTGTTTCTTTATCAACAACTTGTGGTGTGATGGAAGGAACCTACACTATTAAATCCTTCTGGTCCCCTGATCTGGAATTTCATATGCTTCTGTGTCGACCATTCTGGCTACCGAGGGAATTTACAGAGGTCATAATCACAGCTGTTTACATTCCCCCTCAAGCCAACACAGACCAGGCACTCAAGGAACTGTGTGGGAATATAAGTGAGCAGAAAACCGCGTACCCAGATTGCAGCATTTATTGTTATGGGGGACTTTAACAAAGCCAACTTCAGAACAATAGCTCCAAAATATTTTCAATGCATCACCATCAACACACGTGGTCATCGTCCACTGGACCACTGCTACTCTCCTTTCCAGAATGCCTACAAATCCCTCCCCCGGAAAAATTCAACACCAACGATGCAAGCAGCATGTGGCAGGGCATCAATAACATCACAGATTTTAAAGGGAAAAAAACAGCTACTGTAAACATTGCCGCCTCTATACCGGATGAGCTTAATAACTTTTATGCTTGTTTCGAGGCTCACAACACCGCCCACACAGAGAGCGCTCCCGCGGCTGCTGCAGAAGAGGTGAGTGCACTCTCCATCTCTGTCGCGGATGTAACCCGATCCTTCCGATGGGTGAATATTCGCAAGGTTGCGGGTCCTGATGGCATCACAGGCTGTGTGCTCCGAAATGTGCTTTCCAACTAGCCAGAGTTTTCACAGACATTTTCAACCTCTCCCTCTCTCTGTCTGTGGTTACCTCGTGCTTCAAAAAATCCACCATTGTGGGACTAAACAGATCTCTGTGCAGCTGGATCCAGGACTTCCTGACAGGCAGAAGTCAGGTGGTCAGAATAGGCAACAACACTTCATCCCTGCTGACCCTCAACACTGGTGCTCCTCAGGGCAGTGTCCTCAGCCCACTCCTGTACTCCCTGTAAAACGACTGTGCAGGCACACACAGCTCCAACGTCAGTCAAATTCGCTGACGACACAACGGTGATAGGCCTGATCACCGACAACGATGAGAAGCCCTACAGAGAGGAGATGAGCACCCTGACTAAATGGTATCAGGAGAACAATCTCTCACTCAACATCGACAAGACCAAGGAGCTGGTGGTAGATTTCAGGAGACAGAGAAGAGAAAACACACCCATCACCATCGACAAGACACCTGTGGAGCGGGTCAACAGCTTGTTCCTCGGCGTTAACATCAGAGAGGATCTCACATGGTCTACACACACTGATGCAGTGCTGAAGGCGGCACATCAACGCCTCTTCTTCCTGAGATGGCTGAGGAATTTTGTAATGAGCCCCAGCATCCTCATAACATTCTACACCTGCACTGTGGAGAGTATCCTGACTGGCTGCATCACTGCGGGGTTTGGAAACAGCACCGCCGGCAACCGCAAAGCTCTGCAAAGGGTCGTGCAAACTGCCACATTGTTGGAGGTGAGCTTCCCTCCCTCCAGGCCATCTACACCAGGCGGTGTATAAGGAAAACCCAGAGGATCATTAGTGACTCTAGAGTGCTCTCTCTGCTGCCCTCAGGAAGACGTCTCCTGAGCATCCAATCCCGCACTAGCCGACAGGGATAGCTTTTTCCCTCAGGCTATCAGACTAATGAACAGTCAAAACTAATACACCCTACAGCACCCTAGTCAAGTCAAGTCAATCACCTTTATTTATATAGCGCTTTAAACAAAACAGATTGTGTCAAAGCAACTGAACAACATTAATTAGGAAAACAGTGCGTCAATAATGCAAAATGACAGTTAAAGCAGTTCATCATTGAATTCAGTGATGTCATCATTCAGCTCAGTTCAGTTTAAATAGTATCTGTGCAATCATTTGGAATCAAGTCAACGATATTGCTGTAAATGAAGTGTCAACAACTATGCAAGCCATAGACGACAGCGGCAAGGAACCAAAACTCCATCTGTGACAGAATGGAGAAAAAACGTTGGGAGAAACCAGGCTCAGTAGGGGGGCCAGCTCTCCTCTGGCCAGATTAAACCAGCAGTTCAATTCCAGGCTGCAGTGAAAGTCAGATTGTGCAGAAGAATCATCTGTTTCCTGTGGTCCTGTCCCGGTGGTCGTCTGTGCCCTACAGCATACTCCCACAATATGGTGAGTTAGCATATTTTTGTGTGTATATATGTCTACATAATGTAGAATTTGTACATACTGTGTATAATGTTGTAATTGTTAACTGTAAGTATGTCTAATAGTACACTGTGTGTACTGATACAGTATGTATGTGTATATTGCACATTGTCATCTGTTGAAGTCTGTATGGTTATATATAAATTGTTTCTGCAATTTCTGGAGCACGCTCCCAAGAATTTCACTCTCCAAGGCACATGTGCTGTGATGATGTGACAATAAAAGTGACTTGACTTGAATGTAGAGGGTTGTAAAATCTCGTCGCACTAGCTAATTAAGGATGAATGTGATGGATTCTGCTAAAATGAGCACAAAAGCACTGTGTTCATGCATTTCAGTGATAAAAAGATTTACAAATCAATAAACACAAACAGTTCTGCCTCCATTTTCTAATTTTAGTAGTTGTGTAAATGTAGGCAGACCCCAGAGAATGTGGCATATTAGTTCTTTAGCATGAAAAGCAGCTCAATGCCAAGTCCATAAGTGTCTTGATTTCAATAACCCAAAAATAGCTAGAAATTACATGTGAATCGGTTGGAACGGTTAATGGCCAAACACACACATTTCCTCTGATTCCAGACCACATAAATAAAGTACACAGATGAACAGAAATGAAGCACAGCCTATGATATAAGGAACAACTAACCCAAGAATACCTGCACAAGTTAAAACAGGAAGAAAAGGTCAAAGCATAACTCACCTGCCATGCCTGTGAAGGCCAGCGCTGGGTTTGCAGCAGCTGCAGCAAGTGACTCCTGCTGACTCTGTTGGCTATGGCCAGGGGTCAAAGGTCGCTGATTGGTCCCTGCACGAATAACCTGGATTGGGAGAAGGAAGAGTTACCTGAAGTAACAACTTTAATTCACTATTCATTTTCAGTGATGTCAGCCTGAGTTGAAATGCATTTTAATGTGCAGGAGATTAGTGGAGCATTCCAGAGTAGATGGTGAGCAAGAAAACAAATGAATGGATTTAAACTAATGAGCACTACACTGTTGGGCATAAGGAGTGTGTCACTCCAGATTGAACACAAAGAAAAAACTTAAACAATGCTAAGGCCATGGACCTTATCTTATCTTCATCGCCACTCCAAGTTTTAACCGGTTACATCGGCGACACTTTAACCTACATTTACTATATACTGATTGTAAGATAGCACAACTAAACAGACTTACTTTGTGATATTTCCTTATCAATACAACATAATTCAGAAGGGGGGAACGAAGCACAGATTACAGAGTGCTTGATTTGATGCACACTTGACAGTGTGTTAGTACTGCACCTAATAGTGTCTGAATGATCATGGAAGGTAAAATAATGATCACAACTATTACATCATTTTAATTGTGCATCCCAAGCCCATGGGGGGTCGTCATGTGACACACAGCCACAACAGCACTTATGTTTTATTTATTTATCATGAAATATCTTGATTCTTACCTTTATAGATTATGTTGATCTATGATGGTCAAAGAAACCTAATCGTGTAATCTATTAACTATGCACAAAAAACCTGTCTGTTTACTTAATTAACAGACATAGGTATCATGCCATAACATTTTTAATACGACTGAGCTTATATTTAATGTGAATTTAACATTGAAAGTTCATGTGAATAAAAACATTGCAAGATAGGCTACTAATCATAACACTTTCATTGTACAGAAACAGAACAAAGAACATTTACATTATCAAAGAATATTTTCACTGACAATCTAGTTCAAGCACTCTCAAAAACTCCCAATAAAATCACTGAAGCTGTTTACACTATGAAATTCAATGTCTTACTCATCTGTACACCTCTGATTGGTCATTGCATTCATAAGCACAACAGCAATGTGTGTGATTGGTTTTGCGCAGTGCTGTAAAAACACATCTGTCTCTGGCTCAGCACCAGCCAGCAAAGAAAGATTTGAATTTAGCAGCTGATGATATGACGCACTGAACATTTTAATCACGCCGGTGTCATTATATTAAATATAGAAAATATTATTCAGATATTATTTTGTCTTTTGGAAGCTGCATTCAAAATTCAGTTGGCTCAAAAATCTGAGGTGGCACGTGCCCCCTCACTTTGAATGGCCATGACGCCTCTGGCAACAGTTTAAAAAGCAGCCCAATTTCTTGAAAAAAAAAAAAAAACAACAATCCTGCATCCAACACGAGCTGCAGAAGTCAGATTTGACTCATCACGTGTCAAAAGTAAGGAGAGATAACTGACAAGATGTTGGAGGATTTGCTCCTCAACAGATCCAGAGCCCATTGACAAATATAGATGTGCTCCCTTTACACAGTGTGCACGTGATCTCGAAATCGAAAGTGAATTGCGACTGCGTGCGATCATTCAAAGGGATTTAAATACCACATATATTGATAGCGGCGCCCTGATGCGGGAAAATTACGTATAATATTAGAATGTTTGTGGGGGCAAATACAAAAATCGTGGGAGCATGCAGTAATTGTCAGAAATTCAGCAAGAGCGGGATCAACAAGCCCCGTGCTATCACGCAGCTACGCATTCAGTCAGTGAGCGCCGTAACAGATGACGTCCATCTTGTGGGATTCCATAAATAAACTACACAGAACCCCACTTGTATTAAAAGCTCCTGTAAGAGGGACTTTTATTATGAAACCGGAACTGTTATAGTACTATGTTAGGGGGCAGTGTAGTTTGATGAGCTGCCGATCTGTCCAAGCCATCAGCTGCAAGGATGATGCTTCCAGTTTGTTTGTGGGGATTGTTGCAGATTTAATATCAAGGTGTTAGTCACTGACCACAAAGTAAGCCTATTTTATTTATATTTGTTAGCAGTGATCGCTACAGTGCAGGGGCATATAATTATACCGAGTACAAAACTGACCCTACCAAAAAAATATACAAAGAGTGCCAAACTGTCCCTAGCAATAATTTTGATCAAACATTTAAATATTTGGATGTGTTTTTGTAATTTCGGACGCATCTGAAATGACATACTCTTGATATTACCTAAGAAGTTTTATGTAGAAATTTGTGCGCTTTCAATGACGCACATTTAGTACATGGCGAATGTAGTAGTTCACCGGAGGAGAAGCGCAGCGCCGCGATTAGAATAATTCACGGGTATTTTACCCAATTCAAGACAGCAGTCCAAAACAGTTAATATAGAAGTTCACTTCAGGATTGAACAAAGTTGCATCGATGAGTTTGAAGTTTTTTGAAGGTGTTTGACAAAACAGAGCAAACAGAAAGAGAAAGCGCAATCTATGGCTATTATTAGCTCCCTATATAAAGCATACGGACAGAAAAAGGTTGTGAGTTTAAGATACACAATCTTCCAGTCTAGGATAAAGTCATTATGAACATTAACAATAATTTGGGACAAATATAATGTGATTGTGACGAGTGGGGCGGGGCCGAGAGCCGTGGGAACGGAGCGAGGCCGGTGGAGTGATTGGGAAATGAGCGACACCTGCTCCACTCACCGGTCTCGAGTCCCACTGAGGAGATCGGGAGGATACAAAAGAGGAGCGACGACAGTGAAGGACGAGAGAGGACCAGGCCTGGGTTTTATTTTGTGTTTGGTTTTTGTTTATGCGCGGCAGTCGCCCGTGAGGGGCTGTTGCGCTATTTTAATGTTTATTTTGTTATTAAAGCTTTTATTTGAGTGTTCGCCGGTTCCCGCCTCCTTCTTCCCGTAATTGTGGAGTTATATTATTGTTACAGTGATTTAATGGTAAAAAAAAAAAAAAAAAAAAATTATATATATATATATATATATATATATATATATATATATATATATATATATATATATATATATATATATATATATATATGTAAGTGGCACTCTGTGGTGCAGCAGGATCTGGAACAGCATCTGAGCCGCAGCGGACAAACTTTAACTTTAAATTGATGTTGTTTAACAAATCAAATGTTAGTTGAAATATCCACAAAATAGAAAAACAACACTGCAATAAGAGTGTGCGGTTCAATCAGATGCGCATAAAAGTTGTTTTCGTTATTACAGCAGAGTATTCTTTCAGAATTATCCTGGGACCAATTTGATTAATATTCAAATAAAGTGATGTGTGATAAAGACAACCAGTACTAGTCTGATGCTGATGTTGTTGGTTCACAAAATAACAACTATGCAATTATTGGGTGTTATTTTGTGGGGGGGGGGGGGGGGGGGGGGGGGGGGGGGGTGGTACTTGGGTTTATGTCCCCACTAATGTCAAAAGCAAACATACGCTACAGTGTTATATGCGTCTGTACCATATGAACATGCCCAGACATGTCCTGTAATGACCGTTCTGTAGTGTCCCAATAGGGAATATTATTCAATGTGTGATTATTTATTCTTTATAAAGATTAACGACATGATGTTGTTCTGTTAAGCTGCTACAATACCAAACTAGTGATTAGCGTTCAGTTTATGTAAATGTTACTCATATGCACCACGATTCCATCCATATATGGGAGCTTTATGTGCATAGGGACAAATGATCACTCATGTATCACTCATATATGATCACTCATATATCCCGCTGGCGCTGATACAGGATGGCTGCCTCAGAGACGAGTTGTTTTTGTGTTTTTGTTAGTTTGTCCTGTCTTTAGTTATATTCCTGCAATCAGTTTCACCAGGGACGAATTGCTGGACATTCGGCACCACACATCTCCCGATATATTACCGGTTTTTCGACTATTCCGATGTTTTGCTGGACATTTTTGTCGGTGGAGCAGCTGCGCTGATCACACGCTTCAAGAGGATGCGCAGACGGGGAAAAAGAGCTGGCGCGCTCGTGAGACTCAGAAAACGCAGATTTCGAACGCCGTTGCCTAGCATCCATCTGGCAAATCTACGCTCTCTACCCAACAAAACGGACGAACTCCTTCAGCTCTCTCGGACAAATAAGGATTTCTCACACTCTGCTGCTCTGTGTTTCACGGAAACTTGGCTGCATGACGCCATTCCGGAGAGGGTGCTCCATCTGCCGGGCTTTCAGCTGTTCAGAGCGGACCGTGACACAGAATCAACGGGGAAATCGTGCGGCGGCGGGACATGCTTTTACATCAATGAACGGTGGTGTACAGATGTGACTGTGTTAAAAAAGATGTGCTGCTCAGATCTCAAAACACTCTTCATTAACTGCAAGCCGTTCTATTCGCCGCGAGAGTTTCACTCGTTCATTCTGGTGAGTGTTTACATCCCTCCGCAAGCGCACGTAAGCCTGGCTTTACAAAAACTCGCTGATCAGATCACAGAGACAGAACAACAACACCCGGACTCCATTTTAATCATTCTTGGGGACTTTAATAAAGCCAATCTCTCCCGTGAACTGCCAAAATACAGACAGCATGTTACATGTCCCACAAGAGACAGTAATATATTGGATCACTGTTACACCACAATAAAGGATGCATATCAATCTGTTCCACGAGCAGCTTTGGGACGTTCTGATCACTGTCTGATTCATCTTATACCGACCTACAGGCAGAAACTAAAATCAGCTAAACCTGTAGTAAGGACTGTAAAAAGATGGACTAATGAAGCAGAGCAGGATTTACAATCTTGTTTTGACCTCACTGATTGGAGTGTTTTTGAGCTGCTGCCACCGATCTGGACGAACTCACAGAGACTGTAACATCTTATATCAGTTTCTGTGAGGATATGTGTATTCCTACCAGGACTCAACTAATTTACAACAATGACAAACCGTGGTTCACTGCAAAACTCAGTCAGCTCCGTCAGGCCAAAGAAGATGCTTACAGGAAGGGGGACAATGTCTTGTATAAACAGGCTAAATACACACTGGAAAAGCAGATCAAAGTGGCAAAGAGGAATTATTCTGATAAAATAAGGACTCAGTTCACTTCCAATGACTCCGCATCAGTGTGGAAAAGTCTGAAAGAGATCACCAATTACAAGGACACCACCCCCAGCACTGTGGAGAATCAACGACTGGCAGACGATCTGAACGAGTTTTACTGCAGGTTTGAAAGAAAAACACCTATCACCTGCCCTGAACGCCTCTCCACACAACCGTTCACACCATTCACAAGTCCTGCAACCCACCTTGAATGCCTCTCCAAACAACCGTTCTCACCATTCACAACTCTTGCAACCCGTCCTGAACACCTCTCCAAACAACCGCCCTCACCATTCACACATCGTGCATCCCCCCTCTCCCCCACACCTGCAATACAGATAAGCGAGCATGCGGTGCACCAGGTCTTCCAGAAGCAGAAAAGGAAAAAAGCACCAGGCCCAGATTGCGTTACACCAGCCTGTCTGAAATCCTGTGGTGACCAGCTGGCCCCCATCTTCACACAGATCTTCAACAGATCACTGGAGCTGTGTGAAGTCCCTTCATGCTTCAAACGCTCCACCATCATCCCCATCCCAAAGAAACCCAAATTACAGGACTAAATGACTACAGGCCTGTGGCTTTAACGTCTGTGGTCATGAAGTCATTTGAAAAACTGGTGCTGGTCCACCTGAAGGACATTACTGGACCCTTACTGGATCCTCTTCAGTTTGCCTACAGAGCAAACAGGTCTGTGGACGATGCAGTAAACATTGGACTGAATTATGTTCTGCAACACCTAGACAGACCAGGGACTTATGTGAGAATCCTGTTTGTGGACTTCAGCTCGGCCTTTAACACGATTATCCCAAACCTCCTCCTGCCCAAACTAACTCAGCTCTCTGTGCCCACCTCCGTCTGTCAGTGGATCAACAGCTTCCTGACAGACAGGCAACAGTTAGTGAGGCTGGGAAAATACACATCCAGCACCCGTACAATCAGCACCGGAGCTCCCCAGGGCTGCGTTCTCTCCCCAATGCTCTTCTCCCTGTACACTAATGATTGCACATCTAAGGACCCCTCTGTCAAGCTCCTGAAGTTTGCAGACGACACCACACTCATCGGCCTCATTCAGGACAGTGACAAGTCTGCTTACAGTTAGGAGGTTAAAGAGCAGGCTGTCTGGTGTACTCTCAACAACCTGGAGCTTAACACGCTCAAAACAGTGGAGATGATCGTGGACTTCGTGGACCCCCCTGCTCTCCCCCCACTAACCATCATGAACAGCACTGTGACTGCAGTGGAGTCATTCAGGTTCCTGGGCACCACTATCTCTCAGGACCTGAAGTGGGACATTCACATTGACTCCATTGTGAAAAAGGCCCAGCAGAGGTTGTACTTCCTTCGCCATGTTTAATGTTTCTCTTAGCTATGTGAAAATAAGTGTATAACTGTAACAGTTCATTGCTGGAGCTGAGCTGAATGAGAGAGAGAGAGAGAGAGAGAGAGAGAGAGAGAGAGAGAGAGAGAGAGAGAGAGAGGGAGAGAGTGATGCAGAGCAGAGGGACGTGTGGAACAGTAATAAGAACCGCTGGTTTAGAACATTGATTTTAAACTTGTGAATCAATTAGAATCATTAGAAAACAGAATCGCGGTTCATATATGAACAGATTTTTACTTGCACCTCTAGTTTTCTCTTCCTCTCCTCTAAAGCAGCGCAGCATGGCCTCGCCCCCTTTGCTGCCTTTTCCCAGGGGATAGGGTTTATCTGGGTTGGTGATGTCATGAACCCGAGAAGTAACTCGTTGTAGTCCCTACCAGCTGTTTTTCGTAGGCATTAAAGTGACAGAATTTTAAAAGACGTTATCTCCGTTTGCATTGAACTTTCAGCTTTGTAACTTTGCAGATATTGTTTATGCTCAAACAGCAACATTACACACTAACTAACGTTAAAAAAGTTAAATCGAAATGACCCACCCCTTTAAATGAATGTTGCTTTGTCAATACTAGTTTAGCTACATCAATAGCATTAGTGTCAATGTTGATTACAAGAGAAAATAACTGACTTGTTCAGTTTTTTTTTTAAATCACACAGTAAATCTAATCTACAGTAACATTGAAGAAATTGTTTGCATTTTAACATTTCTCAGTACAAACTCATTTACTATTTGAACTGTAATTGAAGCTGTTTAATGGCATTTTCAGACCTGCACATTGCTTACTCTGTTCCAAAACAGGGACTAACATTGTAGGATTTTCTTCTTGATTACATTCACTTTCACAAGGCAACATTACAAAGCATAACTAAATGTCTTTATGCAAGTCTTATGATTAAAACTGCACTCTCATTGGTTAGTTTACACAACTGTTTAGATTCAACTCATGGCACCCTTCAAGATAGATTGACAACTTAGCTCTCTGCAGCTGTCATTACACACACTTTTACAAATCCATATAAGCTTGCATTCCTCTAAGCTTAACATTCATATAAGATTTCATGCCTAAATGAACTAAAGGAGAAAATGCTCTAACCAAGCAAGGTGTGAAAATTGGGCCAAGCCAAAGATAACTTAAAAGGATAGTTCACCCAAAAATGAAAATTTTGTGATTAATTACTCATCCTAATGCTGTTCCAAACCCATAAGACCTTCATTCATATTCAGAACACAAATTAAGATATTTTTAATGAAATCCGAGAAATCTCTGACTCTCCATAGACAGCAAGGGTCCTACCATGATCAAGGCACAGAAATTTATTAAGGACATCGGTATAGTCCATGTGACATCAGTGGTTCAACCACTATTTTACAAAGCTATGAGAATACTTTTTGTGATCAAAGAAAATTCTTCTCATCCCGTCTGCTGTGGCATGCCCCCATTGTGGAGAGTATCCTCTACATGTAAACTATGCATGCACATGCTGTCCTCTGCTCGTAAACAAGCCACTGCACACGCGTGTTCAACAGAAGGAACAGCACCCACATGCTTTGTTTAAATGCAGAGGAAAGCACGCACATGCATCGTGATACTCTCCATAATGGCGGCACACCACGGCAGACGGTAAGGACAATAATTGTTGAATGAAGTTATTTTTGTTTTCTTTGCACACAAAAATTATTATTGGAGCTGTTTGAAATTATGGTTGAACCACTCATGTCATATGGACTATTTAAATGATGTACTTACTACATTTCTATGCCTTGATTGTGGTACGACCCTTGCTGTCTATGGAGGGTCAGAGAGTTCTCGGATTTCATCAAAAATAACTTAATTTGTGTTCTGAAGATGAACAAAGCTCTTACGGGTTTGGAACGACATGAGGGTGATTTAATTATAATTACTGTAGTTACTTTTTTAGTTTTCAGAAACTAGTAGTCTAGTACTAGTAGCCCACAGATTTAAGGGGAAGTCATGGCCTAGTGGTTAGAGAGTTTGACTCCTAAACACAAGGTTGTGGGTTCGAGTCTCGGGCTGGCAATACCACGACTGAGGTGCCCTTGAGCAAGGCACCGAACCCCCAACTACTCTCCGGGCACCGCAGCATAAATGGCTGCCCACTGCTCCAGGTGTGTGTTCACGGTGTGTGTGTGTTCACTGCTGTGTGTGTGCACTTTGGATGGGTTAAATGCAGAGCACGAATTCTGAGTATGGGTCACGTCACTGTCAAATATGTTTTGAAAACATATGTTTTGTCTTACTATATCCATGAGTTCACAAAAAACAAGTGAAATTTATTTTCTGCGCTAATCAACATTATGCCACAATTGTTGTCGATAGCCTTGGTTCAGTACAAGTTAGTGCTATCTATTTATCTCTTTTAAATCCTCCTAAAAGTAATGTCACACAATGAACAAGGCTTAAGGGCCGGTCACACTACACTTTTCAATCCACTGACTTTCATTCTTTCGCAATCAAAGAAGTTTTGCTCTGCACTGCATTCCAAAGTTCAAGTTTGGTAAAGTCAGACCTATAAAATAGTATCACACGAAACCGTGAAACCAAAAGAAGTCACCACATGAATTTAAAGATCATACATTTAAAAACTGCGGCACAGCAGAAAATGGGAGCAGACTGCACATTTTTACAGTTTGGAATTATTATTATTTATTGTGTGTTGAATTTAGGTTTTAAAAAAGACGCTGCAGAGTGTGACATCACATCACAACCATTGCAGTGTCCAAATAAATTTTGTATGTTCAAAGTCTAGTGTGACCAAAGCTTTATATGTTTAGATAATGTCATCAACCTGTTGTCCCGGTCCTGGACCCTGACTGGATGCCTGTTGGTTGGCGGAATGACTGGCAGCAGCCGGTTGTTGGAAGAGGTTGGCTGGATACACGCCCCATGGCACTCCATAGTACTGAGGAGGGACTACAGTTGGACCTATGGAAAAACATGAGCTTTAGACTGAGGACTCCATATTTAAGATCCCAGGATAGTCTATAACATGCTTGATATTTATAAAGTGTGCACATGTGTATACCTGCAAGTGTGGCAGCTGCTGCCAATCCTGCAGCGGTGTAAGGGTCTGCTCCAGGAGGGGCAGCATTGATAATATAAGGGTTTGGCACAAATGCAGGTGCAAGGCCTACCGGAACAACAAGCCATATTCATTGCAAAGACTGCCTGCACAATGAAATTCAATCACTAAACACTCAATTATTGAACTTTCACTGTGCCTTCTTTTGCCCTCTTAAAACAAAACAAAAAATTATGGTGGAAAGAAGATATAGGAGACAGAGTGTCTCTGGATGAAAATACAAGTCTGAAAGTAATAATGTTACCAAGGTGTTGCTGTTGGGCTGCAGCAAGGGCATACTGTTGCTGCTGTGCTGCGGTCAACTGCTGAACTGTAAGATGACTGGATCTCTGGAACAACTAAAAAAACAAAACAACAACAACACATGATACAACATATTTTTCTAAAAAATGAGCCTGACCGATTTATTGCTTTGCCGATATGGGCCTGTCGCAGATATATCTGCATCGGCATATATGCTGCAGATACACCACCGATATTAATTTTTTTTATTGAACATATGACGCAGAAAAAAATGCTTGCCAACGGTGTAATTACTTAGTTTGTCCAGCAGAGTGCCTGGCAACTACTGGCAACCCAGGTTACTGTTGTAAAAACATGGCAACCCGGCTTTAGTAACACCAGCCAACCATTCACTTTAGTAAGGAGGGTGTCTTGTTCAGGCAGCGGCAGACAAGCAGTGAAGCGTTGCAAGGTAAGTTGCTAATTAGATTGTGAAATACATAACTTACTGTAAAGCTAATAAACAATGACCCCATAAGTTTCCCTTTTCAATATAAGTCCAATATAACGTTAACTCCATCCCTTAAAACTGCCATTTCACTCCTGCTTATCACATCAGTCATATCAAATTTGCCAAATCAACATAGTTTGTCAGTACAGTCAGTAACGTAGCAGATTGAAAAGTTATTATCTTTCTGTCTAATAGACGGCAGTGTGGTGGAGTCTGCTGAATGTTGATTTAATGACAGTTCATTTGCCCACTTTCATATTCATGTCCTTTTCACTTTGTGCTGTATGCAAAATGAGTGTTACTTTGGCTTTATTTGAAAAAATATGATAAATGCACACAAATTTCCCAGAATACTGAGTGCTCTGTTGGTTACAGTGTTTACTTCCTTTTTAATTATATTTTTATTAAATATTTGTGAAAAATACTTCTAAAGTATGTGTTTATTTAACATTTATTTTTTTAAATAAATTTTCAAATGATTTCAAACTTCTTAAATAATTAAACAAAATTATAGCCACTTTATATTGGCCATAGGCCACCCTCCTTTCTAAGATATAGGCATCGGCATCGTCTGTCAAAAAAAACAATATTGGTTGACCACTATTTGTCATACTTTTGATGAATAAATTAAAAACAGGTGAGTACACTTACATCAAATCACAATATAGACTAGTCACCTTTATTTATATAGCGCTTTAAACTAGACACTAGACTACTGTCTGTGAATATTAAAGTTTATTGTTAAATACCTTGTCTCCATTACATATCTTTGTCATCATAAGTGTTTGATCACCACATTTGAGTGATCATTGCAAAAAAATGTGTTTATGAACAGTACTGTGCAAAAGTCTTAGGCACATTAGTATTTTCACCCCAAAAAAGGGTTTTAAGCCAGTTATTTCTATCTTTTGCTGTAGTGTGTCAGTAGAAAATATCAGTTTACATTTCCAAACATTCATTTTGCCATTAATTTTAATAATAATCTATTGAGATTTTTGAATGCACAAGCATTCTGACAACAGCTGGTGCTGTTCTGATCTGATCTCACCATCATCGAATCTGTCTGTGATTACATAAAGAAACAGATGAAACTGAGACAAATTAATTTATGGCAAAATTAATGTTTGGAAATGTAAACTGATATTTTCTACTGACACACTACAGCAAAAGATAGAAATAACTGGCCGAACACCATTCTTTGGGGTGTAAAGACTTTTGCACAGTAGTGTGTGTATATATATATATATATATATATATATATATATATATATATATATATATATATATATATATATATATATATATATATATATATATTCAGTTTACGTATATACTGTATTCTATATACAGTACCAGTCAAAAGTTTGGACACACAAACGTGTAGTGTGTCCAAACTTTTGACTGGTACTATACTATAATATACACAAAGAATATTGCCCGATATATGGATATCTGACCTTTTTTTACTCCCTAATATCGTATCGCATACTAGTCTAGATTTAAGTCTTCAAGATATAAAGTAAATACATTAGTTGTCATCAGCGCAGAAACCATAATCCACTTACTATACATAATCCATTGCGATTTATTTGTTATTAACTAAACTTGCGTCTCGCCAGATCTCCCTACATTCAAGTCTTCGGTTTACCCACGCTCATAACATTAGCACAGAATCAGTTGTCAAAAAGAACTAGTTCAGGTCAGACTTGCCATGTCAGTCATAGTAGGCAATCTGGGACGTGTCTGAAAGAAACGGTTCTTGGTTCAGTGTACTGGTGATCCGAAAAAAACAATGCAACCTGTTCTTGACGCAAGAATGAGAACCGCTCTAACAGCACACTGCACGCCCGTTCAGTAGGGTATATCATCAGATGCTCTACTCGTGTTCATGTTCTATTTACTACAAACTCAATTTGTCAATGTGTCATCGTTAACCATAATTACAGTACAGGTATTTCATAAATCATCTGTTATTCTTATTAAACAGTCTTAATTATTGTCCAACTTCCCTGACAAACCCCTCTGGCCTATAACCTAACATAATCTGCAACTGGAAGTACACAGATTAGATACATTCAAATCTTTTTTAAAAAAGTCCAATAAAATATATTTATATTATCAAACTTTCTGATGTTTAACAAAATACTTTGATAACATGCTTTTCGTCCTCTTGAAAAATTACATGCATGTGCAGTATCATCAGCTCTCAAGTCCAAAAGAAACGGTTCTCGGTTCAGTGAACTGGTGATCCGAAAACCGATGCAACCGGTTCTTGATTTGAGAACAAGAATCAGCTCATCGGTTCTCAAATCATACGTGTCTGAAAGAAACGGTTCTCGGTTGAGTGTACCGGTGATCCGAAAATCCAGCAGTGGGCGTGTACGTTTGTTATATGGCTCGCTGCACACATGCTGCTCTGCTCGTGTTCATCTTCAATTCTCTCTTCACAGCAGTTCAATCAGTGTACAGTTTGAGTAAATTAATTACTCTGGGATATAAGTTTATTTCAACTCAGAGGGAGTGTCAGCCACGTTAAAAAAGTGAATAACAAGTAATTTGCCAACTGGAGACGCGAACCGTTTCAAACAATTCAGTCCAATTTGGTGAACTGGTTCAACCGGTTCACTAAGAACCAGTTAAATCGAACGATTCTTTCGCAAACCAGACATCACTAATATATATATTAGTGGTGTCAAAATTAGTGCGTTAACACAGACGATTAATTTCTTCAGTTTAATGCATTAAAATATTTATTTTTGCAATTAACACAAGGGCGGGCTAGGGTTGGCCACCCCACTCATAACTGCTGCTTCTGTCACTTTTCTTCTTGACAAGAAGTGCGTTTATTCAGTTTGCAGAATGACTGAAAATGTGAGATGTTTCAGATACGTGCGACACCTCGCTTCAGCACCAGGCGCGAGTCAATCTGGTGCGGAAACGGTACTGTGCTCACAGCACATGCTCTTCAATTGCACGCACAAAGGCGGACGTGCTGTAGCCTGTATCCTTTCATATCAAAGCACGAAATAAACTACGTGCATGCAATGTCGTGGTCAGTTAAGTCATGAAGTTACCAAAAAGAAGAATAAATCACACTTAAAAACATGCATCCAAAAAATATATCAAAACTGTCCTCACATTTAAGAACACCCCCATCAAACAGACCTCAAACAACTCCTCGAGCAGCCCAGCACAGTCTCACTCATCTGACACACCCGATTTAACTCATCAGCTCATTAATAGAGACTTTAAGACCTGAAACCATGACCTGTAATATGCATTCATACATGGTCAGAAAAGGTAAAAAGAGTTGACCGATATGATGCGCCGCAGATCTGCATCACTTCAGCAGCGACAGCTCTTAAAGAAATAGCAGCTAAAACAACCTAATTAACAGCTGCTGTGATGTCTATTAATCAAAGGTCAAAGGAAAAAAAGAAAGAAAAAAAGAGGAAATTATAACTTTTATAGCTTTAACCTCTTAACGTTTACCAGGACGTGGGCGCACTGAACTCTTCTTGTTTCAACGTTCAACGTTTTAATCTTGACAAACTATATCATTATAAATATCTAAGCCTCAAGCATCGACGACAGATCGCTGTTTTTCCAATGGAAAGCTTATTAAGAATGTATTTGCTAGATTTGTGTAAGCAGTACACATCAAAACATGAAGAATAAAAACGCAGTACATACCAGATTTGTCGTAATAATGAGACAAACACATCCACAGCTATAAATCCTGGTTTAGTTAGGAAGGTAATGGTCCACTGAATGAAATCTCATGGAGCATGTTTAGTCCAATGAAGCAATAACGTTGTAATATGGATGATACTTCCTTTGTTTACATTTCAGTTCTTCAGGGACAGAATTGTTTGTCCCCGTTATGGAATAACTCATGCTCAGAAACTGCATCTTGGTAGTAAAAAAACGGCATGGTTTTGTAGCGTACAATGTCACAAACAAAATGAGACGATCCACCAAAAAAAAAGTGAACGATAGGCAGAAGATTGTTTATTTGAATTCTGGCGCTCTCTAGTGACGTCTCGTGATGTGCGCTGACACACCTGTCATCTGATGAAGGCGGAACTTAACAATCGCCTTTTTCTTTATTTTTTTATTTTTCAACATTTTTTTTTATATATGTGTGAGTGTGTTTTATTTTGAATGTGCCTGTATCTGCATGATTACCATCTGTTTGAGCGCAAATCAGCTCGCTATTACTGTGTAATCCCAGCTATCAATAGGAACGGTGTCTATATGAATAGAGTGTGATTATTGACTTTACGGCACATTTATATGATTACCATCTCTATAACTGGCCATCAGCACATCAGCACGTGATAATTGACTATATGACCAGAATTCGTTGTAAATGTTGCATTTCTAGCAACCTCAGGATGTTCTGTAATTGGCATACAAAGTTACATCTTTTTTTTTTCTTATTCAAATTATTCTTATTGTATTTTTCTAGTGCTCAAATAAATCACTTATATGATGTCTAAGTTTCTGTCTATTGTATTATAATTGAAAAAAATATGCAGTGGTATGTTTAATGACTAAACTAGTTTGTAAAACCTTTAATACAGTTGGTAAATATTTTTTATATTTGGGGGGTGGGGGGGACTAGACAGTCTCAGAAAAATGGTTACAGGAATCTCATTTTTTATGGTATCTTTTTCAGATTTGGAATATAAACTCATGAGACATTTGACTTTCAACCCATTACTTTTCTAGATTGCTCCAGGACTGATTTCATGTATTTTTATATCAAATAAAAAAGTGTGGTAAAAAAAATTTCAAGGCACTTCAGTGTCTATAACTTTTAATATTTTTGAGCATTATCAACTCTGGTTAATAAAAAGTAAAGCCCAAAGAGTCTTCTTTCCAAAGACACCAAAATTATGCGTGTAACACACTGAAGTAAGGAACTGTTACAATTTTAAGTTAGGTAGGGCTCTTTCAGTTGTGAGTGCCATAATGGGGGGTGCTGGCTAACTGGTTAAGGATTCATCGATATTTAATTTAGAATTTAGTGTTTGATAACTTCAATTTCAATATCTGCATATTTCTACTGAAGGGCACAGGTAAATATGACATTATAATGAGTTTATGTGAAGATTGTTTTTAGTTCACTTAAACTAGAAGTTATTTTTTAAAGTCTAATAAATGTTAAAATGCAATTAAACAAATATAAAAAATATACTGTCTATGTTGCTTGTATATTAATTTGAAGATTGAATGTGAAATTACTGCAATATAAAAGTATATTTAAAAACTAAAAAAGCGTGAATAATTAGTTAATTCTTTTTAATCAAATGACAGCCATTTTATATATATATATATATATATATATATATATATATATATATATATATATATCATGCTTTCATATGTTATATATATGTTGAGTAGAACAACTGTTTACAACACTGATAAGAAATGTTTCTTGAGCACCAATAATCTGATTTCTGATGGATTGTGGGGCACCGATGACTGGAGAAAAAGATGCTGAAAATTCATGTATGCCATCGCAGGAATTAATTACATTTTAAACATTGACAAAACTTAAATTGTGTAACTTTTTACAATATTACTATTAGAGCTAAGTAATATAATCATTTTACAATGCATTGCTGCGTAAAAACAGAAGAACCATCTTTTTTTCTATTTGTTTGAAGAATTAGATGACTACAAATTGGATTCTCCATATCTTTTTCTTTTCATGGTCGGTTATGTCTTGCATGAACAAACAGTTGCGGGAAAATATTATGTTTAACATTAAATCCATGCAATTGTCTTAATATAATAAACCTGCTGCTGTTTGTCATTTATGTTAAAGGGGTCATATGATGCAATTTCAAGTTTTCCATTCTCTTTGGAGTGCTACAAGCTAGAGCACTTCGCAGCAATTCAACCACGGCACAGAAATATCATCACTCCTGAAAGCTTCCACTCTCAGGAGTGACGATATTAGTGCGCCGAGGTCAAAGTGCTGCGAAGTGCTCTTCCGCCATACATTATAGTCATCATTTTTATCCGCTTAGGAAATCTCCACTGTTTATTTTGTGTCACCATACTACTATATAACTACTCATGTAACTGTCTTTAAATAGGGAAACCATGGAAGAGTTTAGTAGCTTCTAACTTCATCCCTGTCTGGATCCTAAGGAATGAATGGTGCTAAGCTAAACGCTAGCATAGCGGCGCCGCACACTATAGTGATTAATTGTATGCACTGAGACAGGAAGGTTCGTATCAACTCGTCTAAGTTGAGAGAAGAGCATAGTGGAATATGGAAAAATTATGACGGTTTCCTTTAAACCACATAAACACATTGCATTACACCACATACACAAAATAATGTTCTTTTTAGCATTGTCATATGACCCCTTTAATCAAACAACAAAAGTGGGAATCATTCACTACCCTTGCCTGAAAAAGTTCTGCAACTTTGATTATATATTTATTTGTAATTAATACACTAAAGCAGTGGCCGGCAACAGGCGGCCAGCGGGCCAAGACTGGCCCACCAGCAATTATATCTGGCCCACGGCCAATGGCAGATTATTTTGATAGAGTCTGGTTCTGAAATAGATCTGTCATGACAGCAACAGTTACTCACAATCAGATTACGTGAATGAAGCACGGGGTGGAGTTTAAAAGTCGGAGCGTCGTGGTTTTCACTTGCTCCAAGAGCTCTCCACCAACGCTCCATCACGAGTGCAATTCATGCCAATGGGCCTTCATATAACTGCATATTTAGCAAGAATTCATATGTTAAACATATTTAGCTAGCTTGAAAGAGATGGATCACTCAAATCAGAAGGAATGTGAAGGCTATGATGACGGTGATGGACATGAGCAGGAAGTTATAGTGCTCAAGGAATTTGTTTGTTCCTTCTAGATAGCCTACTGAATATTTTCAGCTGAAAGCATGATTTAAACAAGTACTATAACACGCAATCGCTCTCTCAATAATGCATTCAAACAAATGTAATCTTACAGTGCCACTTCATCTGTATTCTATTTCGAACGAGCAGAAATCTGTAAGAAATGCATCGATCTGTAGGTAAAATAACGAAAGTGAAACTAATCGAAAATGTAGTTATTTTCATCACAAAAAAAATTGCACCGCAAAAAGCAGCAATTATACCCTTTAATGCTGACAACCATGTTATAAGCTTGTTATGTGGTAGGAAAAAAGTTTGCACACTAATGTTCCAATAAGCCACGTTTAAACTTTCCTGTTATTTTATTTATTTTTTTAATATGTTATGAACAGAACTGTGATATTTCAAAAATACTGAAATACTTTAGCCTCGGAGTGAAGGGTGAAGGCGGAGCGTTGTTTCTGATTTTAGTGAGCAAGGAGTGGAGAGAGCAGAGTGATTATTAAATGCTCTGAGAGCGGAGGATAAATTGTTGATGCTTCACTCCACTCACATACTCATCCAGACACCGCCACACAAATGTGGCTTTTTGTTAATGACTATCCTCCTACAGGCTTTAACACAGACAGCTCACTACCAGTTACAATAGACACTGTAATGGTTTGTCACAGGCAAATCTAGGTGCATTTTTCATCAATTATTTTTTGGGATTATCCTTTGACAATGTTCTGGCCCCCATCTAGTGGTGAAATTTGTTTTGGTCCGATGCCAAACTTACTTGGCGACCCCTGCACTAAAGACTATGCACTTCTTTTTTTTACATTTGAATATTCAATTCCTGTAAAGCTGCAGTCCATAACTTTTTTTTGGTTAAAAAATTATTGGGATTATAAAACAATGAGTGGGTGGGTTTTTACCATTATAGGCTGGTTATTGTCATTTTACAAACATTATGTGTGTGTGTGTGTGTGTGTGTGTGTTTGTAAAATAAAATATAAAAATATACTGTAAAATATATATAATATACATATCCATACTGTATATAGGTTATCAGTCAGGTGAGTAAACTCAAAAATTTACTAGCCAATGGCGATTCAATTGCCAAGGTGTCCGTAGAGGGTTGGATTGTAATCTAGAAAGGATTATGTGTTTATGAAATGCATGTGACTGAAATTAAATTATATTCCAGTTTTAAATGGGCATCTGATTACAGATAGCCTGGGATTACACAGGATTTGTATTTTAAAGAGAACCAGTGTGAAGGAAGAAAAATTAGCTTTTTGGGTAAAAAATGTCTTAATATGAAATTCAAATGGTATAACAATTAGAGATTAGACCATACAGAAATTGAAATATAGACACTAATAAACACTATATACACATTGTCATGCAATGCTGATGTTGTTAACATTAACAATTTGAGAACAAAGTATAACACTAATAATAATTTGCACGGTTTGATGTGATATGAGCTAATTAACCAATCATTAGATTTAATCACCACTGGTAGCGCAATTTATTGCAATGCTTTTTCCTCAGTTGCTCAGAACAAACATTACTTTGAATAAATTATTTGTTTGTTACTTTTTTAGATTACAATATCCAGGGAAAATTATTATTTGGGTCGTATATTCCAAGACGTAGACTAGAATCTGTGATTCTGAAGTACAGGATCTAAACCAGTGCGGTGACTGACAGCCACACATACACCTCAAAAGATTTGATTCTTCCGCGTTGGAGCCATGTGGGTGCACAACCCAAGCAAGGAAGATAATTCTGCAAATAACTGCAATTGCAGGTTTTCAAACAGAGATAGCGACCGAGGCAAAACTTACAGAATGCATCTTTAAATAGATTTAAAATTGATTTTTTTTTTCTTATTTTTATAACAGAAAACAAACTATATTATGACTATACTGTAGTAATTACTAAAAGAACTGGAGAAAAAGATGCATTGAAATCATATTATAATTGAATCATTACCCTTTGAATTGTAATAGAATAATTGAATTGAATAGCAAGGTAAATGAAGATTCACATCTCTAATTGTTATTGTAGTGAATAGCAGGCAGAGAAAATGGTAAAATGTTCACTTCCGTGTGATTGTGTTTTTTTTTATACAACATAAACAGATTCCTTTTGGCCTTGCTTTTCTGATGCTTTTCTGCACTTTTACTTCGCAAGTCTCCATTTTCAATCTCTCTCATGCTGCACAACTGGAGCTGCTTTTAGCAGGTGTGCCGTCAACGCTGCTGTTTGGCAGAGATGAGGACTGTTTCCACTAAAACTGCACATCATCTCAGTTTATTACATCAACAAATGATGTGGTTGTAAAACATACAGGAAAAAAGGCATTATGCGCAAATTTATAATGTACATTTATATAGTCGTCAGTGGTGACCTCAGCAAAAACTTCACTTGCAAATTAGTATTTTTGGTTGCAAATGAGACAGTTTTAGTTGCAGCCTGGAGGCCTGAAAATGAAACAATGTACAAAAATGTTGTATAAATTGGCACAATATAGCTAGCAAAAAGGGGCAATAACTACTCTATGCCCAGGTTGCAGCTTGGTCCTTGGTTTCCCTCCCTTCCCCTCATTACAATTCAATCACTTCAATAATTAAAAAAGTCCCACCCACACATTATTTCAGCTGGACACTCTGTTTCATTAAGACGTCACAAAGTAAAATGCAATGCAAATGACGTTTCATGTTGTCAAGACATTGACCCTTCATACTGCAAAAGCAAAAGCAAACAAAAAGTACCAGTAACTGTAAACAAAAAAAACAAGTGTAAATATAATTATTAAATGCAGGCGAGCATTTGTACCTGCTGTTGGGAGTTGTAGTCAAATAGGCCGACTGGAGCACCAGATGAGTCCACCTGGATCTGGTTCCCAGCATAGTCAAATTGGAGCGACTCCATGCCTGCCTGATGCTCCATGCTGGCCATGTTCTGGGCTTCCTGACTCTGGAAGTCCTCGGCGGGAGGTTTGTTTGTGACAGGGTGGGGTGGCTGCAGAGTATGCAGGTGGTGCTGTGCCATCATTTCCATCCCAGCCTGACTGGGGCCCAATCGTTCTACTGCCTCTGTGGGGGATGCCTGGCGACTGCCTGGGGTAGGGCTGTAGGAAATGTGTTTTTAATCAAAGCATGGATACTTAACTATCATAAAACAAAAAAAGAAATCAGTGACATTACAGTTTCAGTAATTGCGATTCTATTAAAGGCCGGTTTTAGCTTTTTACTTTAGCTGGATCCATACAGGTCTAGTGTCAGCCAACAAAAAAGCCTATAAAGGTTCAGGGCATACATTTATTAGGTACTTAATAGTAAGTAAGGTAACTGGTTTGCTCTTCAATTTGAATTTTAAACCAATAATCTTCTTTTTCTCCCAATTTTAACAACCCTTTGCACACACATTGGCAATAGAATTGCCATTGGCTAGTGTGTGTATATGTATATGTATGTGGTAGGGTGGCCCTTTAAGTATATTTTGTGCATTGTGTAGTAATCACGTTACGTATTAACATAGGAGCAGGTGAGGTCTCCTTCTCTGATTAGCATTGTGTTGCTTTGATCCGTTGGTGTGACGCTCATATCTTCACTCCTCTGATTAGCTGGGCGCATCCAGGTCATGTTAACATGCATGTTAATATAATAAACCTGAAAGAGCCTGCCAGCTGCTGCTGTGCTGTGGTGATAGTTCACCCAAAATTGAAAATTTTATGTTTATCTGCTTACCCCCAGGGCATCCAAGATGTAGGTGACTTTGTTTCTTCAGTAGAACACAAATTATGATTTTTAGCTTCAGGTGTTGCAGTCTCTAAGCCGTACAATGCTTGGCAATGGTCACAGAATCTACGAGAGAAAAAAACATGCACATAAAAATCCAAATTAAACCCACCGGCTCGTGACAATACATTAACGTGTAAAGACACAAAACGATCGGCCTGTGCAAGAAACTGAACAGTATTTATATTGGTTTTTTTTTTTTAACCTCTGATTCACTCAGAATCTGAAATCACTCAGAAATCACTCAGAGGCTGCTCTGAAGCGCATTCACAAGAGTTCTAACAGTTTGGATATTGCGTGAATCAGAGGTAAAAAAAAAAAAAACTATATAAATACTGTTCAGTTTCTTGCACAGACCGATTGTTTTGTGTCTTTACACATCAATGTATCACCTCAAGCCGCAGGGTTTAATTTAGATTTTTCTGTGCATGTTTTTTTTTTTATCTCTCATAAATTCTGTGACCATTGCCAAGCATTGTATGGCTGAGAGACTGCAACGTCTGAAGCTAAAAATCTTAGTTTGTGTTCTATTGAAGAAACAAAGTCACCTACATCTTGGATGCCCTGGGGGTAAGCAGATAAACATACAATTTTCATTTTTGGGTGACCTATACCTTTAAGTTCCAGCTGTTCCAGTTTGGGACTCTGCATTTCTGCTTGTGCGCATGTTGTGTTCTCTACTTCAAATCTTTGTACTCTTTGCTCGATGGTGGTGGACTCATCGTCACTTTGGATGCACTTGGTTGATTGTGTTTGTGCGTGAGTGCATGTATACATATGAGTGGGTAACCGATTCGTGTATCTTGTGGGGTGGTAACAAGGTGAATGGGTTTTCTTTTCTATTTTTATTTTTTATGTGTGGGAGTGATTTGGTTTATTGTTATTGAAGGGTTTCTTTGTGTTCCTGATTGTGCCTTATCAATTGTTTTGGTGTTAGACAACCGTTGCCCAAGAAAAGAATCCCTAATAAGCAACAGGCAACTTTTGGTGTTATTTTCATTATTATTATTATTGCAAGGTATAATCTATTATTTTCCTCCCTCTTTTTGTTATTACCATTGTTGTTATTTTTATTATATTGATTGTTATATTGATTGTTAATTTGTGTATGTGGGGTGCAACAGTGGCCAGGTCATTGGTCCACTGACAGAACCTCTTGGTAGGCTATCTTGTTTGAGTGTACACGAATGTATTCTTGTATTTTGGGTCCAATATGTAAATTATCTTGGCCCCCCGTAACCTTGTTACCAGGTGTTCGACAGAATCAAGTAACTTGTGAATTGGGGGGGGGGGGGCGTTATACTCTGGGGTCTGGGCAGTGGTAGCCATAAGTAATTATTCGGTCTCCAGTTACATTTGGCGTAGTCGGCAGGATGAAGTGACAAGCAGAGATGGCCACATTGTGATTGGAAAATATTTGTTCATCCTAGATTTTTGTTGTTGGTTGTGTGGTGTGTTTTTGTTGAGTGTGTTTTTTTATTATTTCTCTCTTACAGCAGGACAGCAGTTGGCTGAAGGTGGGCAGTACGAGTTGAGTAATAAAGGAGAATTGGGTTAGTGGTAAGGTTTTTTGGTGGGGTTTTTTTCTTTTTCCCTCTTTGTAGTACATCACAGCAATGGAGGGTGAATTGGAGGAGCTGCGACAACAGGTACAGTCATTGAGGGGAGGGAATGAGCAGTTGCATCAACAACAGGCAAGTCAGGCTATGGGAGCTGCAGCCCCCGCCATTTTGAGTGCTACATATGCTCCTAGTCCTGTAGTTGAACGGGTAGTCTATATTCCTAAGGAGCAAAGTTGCTGTATCTTTAGTGGTAGAGGGGAAGATAGTGAATTTGAGTGGGTGGAAGAGATTCAATCCTGATTGAGGGTTCGGTATTTGCCTTTAGCCGAACAGAATTTATTTATTTTTGACCATTTGGAGGATCGCACTAAGAATGAAATTAAGTATAGGGCAACGGAGGATAGGGGAACTCCAGAACAGATCTTTTCGATTTTTAGAGAACTTTATGGGTGCCCACAGTCTTTTATTGCCTTGCAGCAAAAAAAAAAATAAATAAATAAATAAATTACAAATTCTCGAAACCGACTCAAAGGGAATCCCTGCAGGAGTATTCCCATGCTCTGTTTGCACTGATGGAAAAAGTGGTATAACAGACTCCAGGGAGTATGCCTAATTCAGGAGTTTTACTTTGAGACCAGTTTGTGGAACATGTGTTTGACAGTGGTTTGAGATGGGAGCTTAAACGTTTAAACGTAAATCCAGAGTCCACCCTTTTTGATGTTCGCAAAGAAGCCTTTAGGTGGGTGGATGAGGGGTTTCATTATGAGATGAGGGAGAGGAGTAATTCAGTCCCAGCTCCCTCTGCTCTTCAGTATAGTGTACAGGGACAGATAGGTTCCTCTGGTCCATCTGATGCTAATGCTTTGGAGCTGATGGAACTAAAAAAAATGATCCGAGCCCAGCAAGAACAGCTTTAATCATCTTACCCAAAGTTTGCAGCAACTCCAGTCCCAGCATGTAGGGAGCTACTCTAGGCGGCCGGGACCTATCATTTGTAGGCGTTGTAATCAGCCTGGGCATATTGCACGGAAATGTACGTTAGCACAGACCCAGTCTAGAGATCAGCAGACTCGTTCTTTACCACACTGCAATGTACTGCCTCGTAATGAACAGGCAGAAAACTACAACCCTCTGAACTGAGGAGCAACAGTTCAGAAGGGTTAGGGCCTGGCTCAGCAGTTCCTGCACCCCTTAGTGAGGGACTTTCTACCCTTTTGGGTAAATGCCGCTTGGTCATAGTTAATATGCGTTGGGTTAATGTCCCATGCTTATTGGATATGGGCTCTATGGTAACTTCCATCACAGAGAGTTTCTTCCTAGCACATTTTGAACCCTGGGAAAAGGAAAGGTTGAATGACTGTGGGTGGTTTCAGCTTCGGGCTGCTTATGGTTCTGCTATCCCTTTTGTAGGATATCTTGAGCTTGATTTTGTTATACTGGGTAGGGTCATTTGTAATGAGGGGGTTTTGATTGTAAAGGATTTCACCCAGGCCCCTTCAACTTCAGGGATGCCGGGCTTACTGGGATGAATGTGATAGGTGATTGTTTTCAGGAGCTGTTTAATCAACACGCTCCAGAGTTGTTTGACCTTCCAATAGTTAAGGAAGCTCCAGCATGGTAGTTGGCAATGTAGTACTGTCAGACTGAACTTATTGGTGGGCCGATTTGTGTGAAGGTAAACGGGTGGTCCGTATTCCGGCTAATTCTTTGCAATTTGTCTTTGTTACTTGTGCAGCACAGTGCAAATCCATGTCTATGGCTCTTTTTGAGCCTTTGGAGAACGGGAATCCTCTTCCATCGGGTGTATTGGCATCTATATCCCTGGTTTCTGTGCAAGGTAGTGTTGCTGAAGTACCTACGGTTAATATAAGTGAGCATGATGCCTTTCTGCAAACATGGTTAGTGGTGGGAACCCTGTGCAAGGTCCAGCCGGTTAGCTGGCCAGGGGAAATTATTGTTTCCCGCCCAGGCTCTGCTCACAATTAGCATGCCAGTTTCTTCTCAAGTTGGAGGGATTGATGAGGTTAATGAGGCGATCCACAAATTGAATTTATTTAGGAACAGAGTCAAGTGAGGGGTCTGTTGATATAGATATAGATCTATATTTTCAGCTAATGACTGTGATTTGGGGTATACTAACCTGATCACACATGAGATCCCTCTAACAGATTCTGCCCCTGTACGGCAGAGTTATCGTCGCATCCCTTCTTCTGATTATGCTGCTGCTAAGGAACACGTGCAACAACTGCTTGCAAGTCAAGTGATTCGGGAAAGTAGTAGTCCCTTTGCTTCCTCTATAGTCATTGTTAAGAAAAAAGACAGTAAGATGCGCTTGTGTGTTGATTACCGGCAGTTAAATCAGAAGACTAGAAAGGATGCTTTCCCCTTGCCTCGTATAGAGGAGACATTGGATGCACTTTCTGGGTCTCGGTGGTTCTCCACGGCGGACCTGGTAAGTGGATATAATCAAGTTCCGGTAGCAGAGCAAGATAAGAGTTAGACAGCCTTTTGCACACCCTTTGGGCTATTCAAATTTAATTTGATGCTTTTTGGGTTGTGCAATGCCCCAAGCACGTTTCAGCGGCTGATGGAGCGGATGTTTGGGGACCAGCGGTTTCAAACGTTGTTGTTGTACTTGGATGATATTATTGTTTTCTCGTCCACAGTAACTCAGCATCTTGAACAATTGGAGCTGGTGTTTAGTGTCTGCAGAAGGAAGGCCAAAAAGCAAAACTAGAGAATTATTTTTTTTTTTTTCTGTCAGGAGATACATTACTTGGGGCATGTTGTTTCAAAGGAAGGTGTTTCTACTGATCCAGGTAAAGTTAGCACAGCGGCAGAGTGGAGGCGGCCTAGCAATGTTGCGGAGCTGAGATCTTTTTTGGGCTTTGCAAGCTACTATCAGCGTTTTGTAGAGGGGTTTGTTAAGTTGGCTGCCCCTCTGCATTGCCTGGTAGCAGAATTGGTCAGTACAAAGAAGAGAAGGGGCACGGGTAGACCTATGGAGAGCTGCTGGACCCCAGAGTGTGAACAAGAGTTGATAACTGCTCCTGTTTTGGCATATGCTGATTTCTCTAAGCCCTTCGTACTTGATATTGATGCTAGCCATTCGGGACTAGGAGCGGTGCTTAGCCAGGAAGTGGCCTATGCTAGTCGAGGGCTTAGGCCTACAGAGAAGAATATGAAGAATTATAGCTCCACGAGAAGTTGGAGCTTCTTGCCCTTAAATTGGCTATGGCAGAGAAGTTCAAGGACTACCTCCTGGGTCATCATTGCACAGTCTATATGGATAATAACCATCCATTTAGCTACCTGAGCTCTGCTAAGTTAGGGGCAGCTGAGCAGTGCTGGGTGTCTAAGTTGGACATTTTTGATTATGAGATCAAGTATCATCCTGGTCGTGCGAAAGGAAATGCAGACTCCGTCGAGGCAGTATTCCCCCGTTTTTTTGAGAAAGTCCTCTGGTACACCTTTGCCTAAGATGCTCCGAACAACTGACAACTGTCAGAAGGCAGAAGGTGAGTTGGTAGGTGCAGAACAGCATGCTATTGCTGCCTTCCCATTTAATTCGAGGGAGGAGCTCTAGTGGATGCAGTCTGACAATCCGACATTGGGGCCAGTTCTTGCATTATTTTCTATGAAGTACCACCCATCAAGAGTGGAGCAAAAACTAATGTCTAATTCTGGACTGGAGCTCTTGTGGCATTGGGAAAGATTGTTTTTTAAGGAAGGATTGATGTATCGCCATCTCCAACTTCCTGATGGTGGGGAGGGGGTAGATCAATTGGTACTATCAAGGCAGGAACCGTACCTACGAGTCAATTATTAATAATTCGTAGGTGTTATTGGCCAAGTATGAGTGCCTATGTCCAAGAACGCGGTCAGAATTGTTGGGAAATTGAGAGTGCAGTGATTGTGCAATTGTGACATCTTTATGGAATTCAGAAGACCCACATGACCCCATACCATCCACAAGGTGTGAACATTTCAATCGAACACTGCATGATCTGCTCCGTTCCCTTCCACCTGAACAGAAACAGTGGACTTTGCAGTTGGCACATGTGGTTTTTACCAACAATACCACTTGCCATCATACTGGTGAGTCTCCCCATTTCCTGATGTTTGGACAGATCCCATGGTTGCCTGTAGACTTTCTACTTGCCGGCATGAAAGATCCAGTTATAGGTAGTGTGGCAGATGCAGGTGGCTAGGCATCGGGGGGGGGGGGGGGGGGGGGGGGGGGGGGGGGGGGGGGGGTTAAGAGTCACCTATGGAAGGGTGAAGGCCCAGCTTGAGGCAGCTGCGGAGCATTGAAAAACATTGTATGATCAAACTGTAAGGGGCCAACCCTTAATTGAGGACCAGTCAGTACATTTACGTGAGAGTGGAGTTTGAGGTCGGAATAAGATCCAGAATCAATGGTCCACTACACTGTATAAGATAGTGAGGGCCTCTCAGGATGGTGGTCAGGTGTATAGCATTTCTCCATTGGAGGCGCCTTCGTAGGTCAAACATGTACATAGGTCTCTGTTGAAATTGGCTCCTGCAATGGAGGAACGGGCTAATCACATTGATTTAGGGCTACAGAGCTAGGATTCTGGGGAACATGAGTGTGCTGGGGACTCTGTGGTGGTGGTTATGGAGCCTTTGGGACATACACCAATAAATGAGGCCCTTGGCTATAGTTGAATCATTGGGACAATGAATGAAAATCTGGGGGTAGACTGTGGTAGGGTGGCCCTTTTAAGTATATTGCGTGCATTGCGTGGTAATAACGTTACATATTTACATAGGAGCAGGTGAGGTCTCATTCTCTGATTAGCATTGTGTTGCTCTGATCCGTTGGTGTGATGCTCATATCTTCACTCCTCTGATTAGCTGGGCGCATCAAGGTCATGTTAACGTGCATGTAAATATAATACACCTGAAAGAGCCTTCCAGCTGCTGCTTTGATGTGGCTTAAGTTCCAGCTGTTCCAGTTTGGGACGCAGCATTTCTGCTTGTGTGCATGTTGTGTGTTCTACTTCAAATCTTTGTACTCTTCGCTCGTTGGTGGTCAACTCATCGTCGCCTTGGATGTGCTATAACCTTGGTGCATTGTAACCTACAGCCTACCCGAACTGCTTAAGCACCTGGTGTGTTTGTTGTTTTGAATTGTTTGGTTGACGTGTTTGTGCGTGAGAGCATGTATACATATTAGTGGGTAACCGATTCGTACAAAGTTTTTTTTTCTTTTTTAATTATATATGTATATTTTGATTGTTTATGTGGTTGTTAATTCCGTGATTGTATTGGGTTATGTACCATCTTGTCTTGCGCAAACTGATGTTGCTCATTTAGGAACCTAGAAGTGGTTTTATTATTTTGGGGTTAATTTCACTGAATGATTGTTTTTGTGTGTGTTTATTGTGTATCTTGCGGGGTGGTAACAAGGTGAATGGTTTTTTTATTTTATTTTATTATTTTTTTTTATTTTTTTTTTGTGGGAGTGATTTGGTTTATTGTTATTGAAGGGTTTCTTTGTGTTCCTGATTGTGCCTTATCAATTGTTTTGGTGTTAAACAACCGTTGCCCAAGAAAATAATCCCTAATAAGCAACAGGCAACTTTTGGTGTTATTTTCATTATTATTATTATTATTGTTATTGTACTGTTGTGTTGCAGGTTGTAATCTATTATTTTCCTCCCTCTTTTTGTTACTGCCATTGTTGTTGTTTTTTATTATATTGATTGTTATATATGGTTGTTACTTTGTGTGTGTTGGGTGCAATGGTGGCCGGGTCATTGGTCCATTAACAGAGGTTATCTTGTTTGAAGTACAGTCTATACCATTGTATTCTGGTATTTTGGGCCCTATATGTAAATTATCTTGGCCACCCAAAACCTTGTTACCAGGTGTTCGACAGAGTCAAGTAACTTGTGAAATTGGGGGGGGGGGGGGGGGGGGGTGGTTTTATATTGATGTTGAGCTCAATGTTTTAACAGTAAATTTGGAAAAATAAAGTGGCGATTTCTGTGGTAATCTGCCTTTGCATTTAGTTGGAAACTTAATATTGGGGAGGAAAGGTTATACTCAGTGGTAGCCATAAGTAATTATTCCGTCTCCAGTTTCATTATATATATATATATATATATATATATATATATATATATATATATATATATATATATATATATGAATAAATAAATAAATGACTTTTACCCCATTAGCTTATCTTCATTAAGAACCATTCATGTGTGATATGATCTAAAAGTACACTTTCAGCATTATATAACAAGGTACCCATGAATGAAAGAAAAAGTATGAATGCATAGTTGTCATTTTAACTGAAATTAAGATTATTGGTGGTGTTGAGACTATGGGTGCATTTAATGCGGTTATAATGAGATTTTGGCAATATTGCAATTAAACTTTACCTCATGTAAACACGATACTTTGATTCAAATAATGCGATTAAACTCATAGTCGCAGTAAGCATAATCGTATTAAGATAGGTGGCGTACGCCGATTTTAACTGAAATATACAGGCATGTAAACAGTACTGCCGCTCTGACCAAAGTGCATATGTGCTTGTGACATACATGAATGACGTGGTGCAAACGTGTAATAATACACAGATTAGAAACAATGGCAGGGAAGAAAGCATCGCATTTCTGGGTAAAACACAACTCACTTAATAATGATAATTGGAAATAATTGCCGTAATCGTGTGTCGTGTGTGTAAGTCATTGTTGGTCATTCACTTTTTTTGAAAAAAAATAGCAAAAAAACCTAACAATAATACTTATAATTTGGGCTGGGCGATAAGTCCTAAAATAAAAATTCCTGATTTTTTTCACCAAAAAAAAAAATCAGATTTACGATTTAAATCGATTTTTCCCCCCTACTTAAAATCAATATTCTGATGACAAAGAAATTGTTCAAAACAAGTTTTAACTTTATTTTGTTTTGATTTTCCCTTCTGGGATTTGATCTGGATTTCCCCCTTGGGGTTAAAGGGCAATCAGAAACAACAAGCCAAAAAGAAAAGATGGCAGGCCCTGCCATTGTAAACAGTGAATATGTAATATAACAACATAAAATATAACATAACATTCTTATCATACCGGATACAGTTTGTAAATGTTTGTAAGACTGTCAGTGGTCTTCACTATTTTTTTTTTCATGGGAGCCGCACTGATAGGGCAAAGACAATCAGAGAGCCACTTTTACGGCAAACTAATAAAGTAAACAGTGCAGATATAACGATTGTAGTGCAAAAGAGCTTATTCAGTCTGACTAAAGTGTCAAAAATCTCAGAGAGCAGTTCTTTATTTAAACTGACAGAAGAGGCGGTTGAATGAGGTCAGTTAACTGCTGAAAGAGGTAGAGAACAGACCAATGCTGTACAAAGTGTCTGGTGCATGTCCCAGTGTGTTAGTGGGAGCTGGGGGCGGGGGGTAGGGACTGAGGTTCAGAGTTCAGTGGTGCATGGGGAAAAAGAGGGGGGGCAAGGTCGGGAGGGAGTTCAGCTTCCTGACAGCCTGATGAATGAGGCTGTCCTTCAGTCTGCTGGTCCTGGCCTGGAGACTCCGCAGTCTCCTCTCTGATGGCAGCAGACTGAAGAAGCTGTGTGACGGGTGAGTAGGATCACCTGCGATGCAGAGGGCTTTACGGGTGAGACAGGTTCCATAAAATGTCCTGGAGGGAGAGGAGGGAGACATCAACGATCTTCTCAGCTGCTCTCACTATGCGTTGAAGGGTCTTCCGGCAGGACGCGTTGCAGGCACCATACCACACAGTGATGCAGCTCGTCAGAATGCTTTCGATGGTGCCTCTGTAGAAGGTGCACATGATGGGGGCCGGGGCTCTGGCTCTTTTTAGTTTGCGGAGGAAGTAGAGCTGTTCTTTCTTGGCCAGTGCTGCAATGTTTTCAGTCCAGGAGAGGTCCTCTGTGATGTGCACACCCAGGAGCTTGGTGCTGCTCACTCTCTCCACAGACGCACCGTTGATGGTCAAAGGAGCATGCTGAGTGTGTGCTCTCCTGAAGTCAACAACAATCTCATTCGTCTTCTCCACGTTCAGAGAGAGATTGTTGTCACTGCACCACCCGGCCAGGCAGATCACCTCGCTCCTGTAGTTTGTCTCATCTCTGTTGATAATGAGACCCACCCGAGCGGCAACCTCGCGCTCTCTCTTGTGAAGCCAATAAGGAAGTGACTAAAACTGCAATTCATCGACTGGCCGCTTGAGGCTGGCTGCAAAAGGGAGTCAGTCCCATAGACTCCCCATGTTAATATGCCCAACTTTACAGCAGAAAAAAACATGTTTACAGCCTGGTTCAAAAAATGATTTTGGTCTATATTGCTAATTTTGCCCTTCATGACAACTGTTAGATTGCCGTGAATTTTTTTTATAACTCATCCGTTTAAATTATATTAAGCCTTAAAGTTCTGCATAATTAAGGGCGTGGCCACTTGAGTGACAGGTGGATTGCCACTTCTGACAATGCCGTCGCACTAGGTGGGCGTGGCTTCAGCAATTTTCCGGGAGAGTCGCGTGGTGACGCGCTGCCAAGATGGCGATGACCCGCTCTGCACACTTTGAGCTTCAAAACCGCTATTGATGAGTCTATGGGTGACGTCACGGACACTACGTCCATATTTTGTTACAGTCTATGGACCCACCACAGTTGTGTCACCCGCAAACTTAATAAAGAGGTTGGAGTTGTGTGACGGTGTGCAGTCGTGGGTCAGCAGAGTGAAGAGGAGGGGGCTCAGCACACATCCTTGGGGGCCCCAGTGTTCAGTGTGATGGTGCTGGATGTGTTGCTCCCGACCCGTACAGCCTGAGGTCTTCCAGTCAGAAAGTCTAACAGCCAGTTGCACAACGAAGTGTTGAACCCCAGCTGGACCAGTTTGTGAATTAGCTGTTGAGGGATGAGTGTGTTGAATGCTGAACTGAAGTCTATGAACAGCATTCTGACGTATGAGTCTTTTTTTCTCTAGATGTGTGAGTGCTGAGTGGAGGGTAGTTGAGATGGCGTCATCAGTCGAGCGGTTGGACCGATATGCAAACTCGAAGGGGTCCAGGGAGGGCAGACTTGATGTGTTGCATGACTAGCCGTTCAAAACACTTCATGAGAATAGGGGTAAGTGCAACTGGATGGTAGTCATTGAAGCAGGATGGAGACGGCTTCTTCGGGACTGGGATGATGGTGGTAGCTTTGAAGCATGTGGGGACAACAGCCTGACTAGGCGAGATGTTAAAAATGTCTGTGAAGACATCAGTGAGTTCCACTGCATAGTCTCTCAGTACACGCCCAGAAATGTTGTCAGGACCCGGAGCTTTGCGTGTGTTGATCCTGCTGAGGGATCTCCTCACGCTGTCCGGGGACAGCGTCATCACCTGGAAGCCGGGAGGAGGTGGAGTCTTCTGTGCAGTGGAGCTGTTTTGTGCCTCAAAGCGAGCGAAGGCAGCATTCAGCTCGTTCAGCAGGGAGATGTTGCTGTCACAGGTGGTGGGGGCTTGTAGTCCGTAATGGTCTGTATCCCCTGCCACAGACTCCGAGTGTCTCTGCTGTCACTGAATCGATGGGCTATCCTCCTGAAGTACTGTCTCTTAGCCTCTCTGACGCCGCGGGACAGGTTGGCCCTGGCTGTCCTCAGGCCCACCTCATCTCCAGCTCTGAAGGCAGCGTTCCACGTCTTCAGGAGTCTGTAGACCTCCCCTGTAATCCACAGCTTCTGGTTGGCCCGGAGAGTGATGGTCTTTGTGACTGTTACATCATCAACACTTGAATTTGTTTGTGAACTGATTTGGCGACTTTAACGAGCGGTCTGTACGCAGGCATTAGCATGACAGTGATGTGGTCTGAGGCACCGAGGTGGGGGAGGGGGAGTGCTTTGTAAGCTCCTCTCTGTGTGGTATAAACAAGGTCTAAAATGTTTTTACCTCTTGTTGGAAAATTAATGTGCTGGTTTATATTTGGGAACACACTCTTTAAGTCTGCATGGTTGAAATCCCCAGCCAAGATGAGAAAAGCATCAGGGTGAACTGTCTGCTGCTCACTGATGTGCTGGTACAGTTCATTCAGTGCCTCACTCCTGTTGTTGTTGGAGCTGGGGGGGAACGTAAACAGCAACGAGCAGTACGGCTGAATATCTGAATATTCCCTCGGCAGATAGAACGGCCAGCACTTAATAATCATAAACTCAACCAGGAGCGAGCAGTGTTTGCAGACCACAACAGCATCATGGCACCACGCATCATTGATGTAAACACACAGCCCGCCATGTGTGATTTACCTCCTGCGACGAGAGCTCTGTCCGCTTGATAGCATGTCAGCTGATCGAGCTGAAAAGCGCAGTCTGGAACACTGTCGTTGAGCCATGTTTCCGTGAACACAAAAACACAACAGTCTCTTACAGTCCTCTGAGTTGAGCATAGTAATCGGATGCAGTCCAGTTTGTTGTCCAAAGAGCGTACGTTAGCCAGTACGATGGTGGGGATAGCTGGTTTGTGAGGGTTAGCCGTTAGCTTAGCCCGAATACCTCTGCGCTTACCCCTCTTCTGCTTCCTCTCACGCCGCTTGTGGCACCTCCGCTGTGGGCGAGATGCAGCAGTGGGGGTCGGTTATGGTGAAGGCCTCCGGAGCAGATCGAGATCCTGCAGCTCTTCAGCGTGCACGGAGTTTAACTCTAAAAACTGGTTCTGCCGACATCGAGCAGAAACTCCCGACTGTATGCGCGCTTAAATACAGGTAGACGCAATGAAACCGTACAAAAACACAGCGACTCACAAGACAAAAAACTAGAAAACACCATTCTGATGGGAGAGAGAGAAGCTCCTGCATGTGGACGCGGCACCATTACTCTTGACATTTGATTAAGATTAAAACTGACAACTCTGCAACTCAGTCAGTGTCATGGAAGTAGGAAGAGCAACTGTAAATACAGGTCTCCAGACTGCGACCATTTTTTCTGCCGGTGCAACTAATTTTAGTGAGTGGTCGCACTGGCACGACCACCGCATTGCCCAACTCATGAGCGCTGCCATTTCTGTTGCATTTGAGAAACATCAAACGGGAAATTAAACGAAAGCGAAACTAAACCATGCTGAAACGTAGCACGGTTTAGTTTCTCTTTCGTTTCGTTTGCCTTTTATATCTCTCAAATGCAACAGACCATTTCTCAGCTCGGACCGCGACACAAACAAACTTGTCTGAACTTAGAACAGCTTTACTCGGGAGCCAAAGATGATTTTGCAACACTGTTACTGCACAGATGCAACCGTGCTGCGAGATCCAGTGAGAAGCGTTTGAATTCAGCGCACAATGATAAGGTTGCTACGAGATTTACTGAGAAGCATTCCAATTCTGCACAGAAATCTCTGTTATAAACAGTGCTGAAATATGTCAGGAAACCAGAAGTGCTAACGCTAACTGTAACCATGGTGTTGTGGTAGAAATAGTCGAATGTATTACATAATTCATTTCAGGGTTTGTACAAGCTTTTGAGAGAGAAATTCAAGCACTTCTCAGTGACTTTCAAGCATTTCACACAACTGTTTCCAGCTCTTTAAAGCTCTAAAATGATCCAGTTTGAATGTTATTTTTAATGGGATGAACAAAATATACTTTGTGGTAAACAAACACTCACAATTATAACCAGTAGACAGGAGCAGAGGAGCACTTTGGCTTATTAGTCATTCATTTTTACCTTTTCTCTATATTTTAAAGCTATAATATCACTATTATAAAATATCAAATCATCAAGAAATTTTACGCTTTTTTGTGTATGAAGTAAGAAAAGTCACAAACTTTTCTTCAATTTGCTACTAAATCCCACAAACACTGATCTTGGTCAGTTCCATATGCTAAAAGAATAATGGTACATTTAATAATAGTGGAATATATAAATTTTCTGTATATAAAAAGTAGATTTTGCACCTGTTACTGTTGTTAATAAAAGCATCTTAACTCAAGCTTAGTGCTTTACTGTCAAATCTGTATAAACAATAAACAAGAAATGAACATGAAATGTTATTAGTCACTGCACTTATTAACGCAAAACAATAGTAATTTTATGAAGTTAGTGGCACTGGTGCCACTGCTCTCAAATGTTAGTCTGGAGCCCTATAAATATATTTTCTAGTCCAGTCTAATAGAGCAGACACTGTATAACCGTGTCTACGCCAGACGCGAGAGTTGCCATGCCGTGTCACGCCCCGCTGCGCTAAAAGTCTGTCTAAACTTGATGACACCACACTACAGTTGCAAATCATCTGAACGTAGTGTCAGTACATTTTGTCATAAATAGAACGGGGCAGTTTACTGATGGGGATCGTGTCGCATCGCGCCGCATCCAGTGTAGACAACATCACTGGGTTCTATTGTCTTTTGTGGGATCGTGCCACTCGTATCCGGTGTAGACATGGTGTGAGTTTTTTAATGGGTTATGTTATAGCCCTGCTTGTTTTTAATGTTTTATGAAATATCTGTATTGACTGCATGATCATATCATCGTATTATTTACTGGCATGCGAGCCACAAAGTAAAGCTTGGCGAGCCACGCAACGAGTAACACTGTTATAGGTTGTTTTTTGGCGGGTGTGCTTGTGCCACCCCGCACAATTTAACTACGTAAAACGCACCATCTCTCTCACTTGGCAGCATGCCTCTGTTTGAGGAGCTGCAGTAAATTGGTTTGCTAGCAACAGACTTCAAACACATTTTGCAGCGGGGTGTTGTTTGTTTGTTGTTTCTGACACCGCAAAACCGAACCAATTCCAAATTACGGATGACACCTTTCTTAAAAGGAACGAGTTCTTCCCTGCTCATTGACATGTTGTTTGTGTATCTCCATGGCAAACGTGCAGGGGGAGGGCTGATCCCATTCGGATGTTAAAAAGAAAACCGATTTTCATTCAAAAATAGTCGATGTAAACTACACATTCATGTTAATCGCCCAGCCCTACTGATAATATAATAATACTAATTCTACAACTGATAACAATTTAAAACACACTAAGATCTGATGATCTGCTAGGTTTTTAAAAATTAATCATGTTGTCTACATTCGCTCAAACTGATTTGCTGAAATCAAAACAATGACTGTACTGTAATAGGTGAGCACAAGCCAAGGACACTGCCATTTGCACATTAGCTCTGCCTACTACTGAAGAAACCAGAAGAAGTTTCCACATATTCTTATTCTTAATTATAGCATAGGTGCAGGCGCTTCGGATTCTAGAGAGCATTTGATTGGTCAGAAGATTTGAGGAGAATCTGAAGTACGAGGTGACATCAAAAAATCATTGATCCTTGTTGGAGGAAGTGACAAACTGCAAGCTTTGAATGCTTATATATTCTAAATGCAAATTTTGTCACTGTTTTGAAGCAAACTGCCTTATAGATAACCTTAAGACGAACATATTGATACTAACACCAAAAAAAAAAAACTTTAATTTTGATTTCAAGGGGACTTTAAAAGCTAAATAATTATAAATGAACTCCATTATTTTGACAGGACAATATAACAAAGAAAATAATTTACAAGTCAAATCTATGCGCTAAGTAGGGCTGGGCGATATGTAAAAAAAAAAATATATCTCGATATTGTCAATTTTTTTTTTCGATATTCGTTATATATCTCGATATGTTTGCATTTGCATTTAAATAATTAAAAAACATGATTTTCTTTTGTCCATTAAAAAAAAAAAAAAAAACAACAACAACAAAAACAATTTAGATTGAACAGCTAATTTAAGCAGTTTAAAAAAAATCTAAACCAAGTGATCACTTACTGCTTTTTATTAAATGAACACATATATGTAACTGAAGCAGTGCAAAACAAGTACAGAAAATGCAACTTGGAAGAAATAACTAAACTGGGATAAGTATTTTATTTTTTAATTTTTTTACAAGTTTTTTAGCTAAGAACAGAAGTCTGTCAACGGTCTGCGGCTTTAAGAGGAGCTCTGTGGCATGAAACTATAACTAAAAACCCTCTTAGATGGGGAGCTAGTTGCTGAAGCACACAAACACACACACACACACACACACACACACACACACACACACACACACACACACACACACACACACACACACACACATATATATATATATATATATATATATATATATATATATGAATACCAAAGACTTTTGCGCTCTCTCTGTCTATATTATGAAAAATGGTAAATATAACGGTGAAATTCCATAATAGTAATTCCAAACAGCCATAGCCTATGTTTCTCTATTCAAACATTAGCGGTCGAGTAAGTGCATTTATTCAGTGATCACAATCGCAAACAATACAGTCGAGATCTCATGACAGAACACAGCCCGGCTGAACGATGCTTTCATTAGATCGCTAAACTCCAGCTTGTTTGTTTTACAGATCATCGTCAGCGGCGCTTCCGCAATGGAGTGGGCACGTGTGCATGGTTGCCAGATTGCTTAAAATAAGCAAACACCGGGCAGAAAATGTATCCTTGTAACAGTGAAGCTTTGGTTCGGGGATTTAAACTCTTGTTATCTGGCAACCGCTCTCACTTATGCTCTGGTAGTAGAGGCGCGTAGAGCACTCCGCAGTTACATATTTCTTTTTTGAATGTTCGTCACGTTCTTTTGGGAAAGTGTGCTGGAATTTGAAATATTCGATATTCCCAATATTTAAAAATTTTACATCGTCGTCAAAATTATTCAGATATTATCATTAATATTTGATACATCACCCAGCCCTAGTGCAAGTAAAACTCCCTCTTTTTGCTTGTGTGAGAGAAACAGTGAACGGTCTAAGCTAAGTAACAACTATTCGGGCACCTTCACACTAGAGTTTATGGTACGCCAAATACGGTGCACATCCATTGAGATGAATTAAAACTGTGCTTTAAAGTGAAAATCAAGCGCACAGTGTTCAAATGAATGAGGGTAAGTGAAATATCTGTGTTAAACTTTCACTTAGTCTCTAACTCTAATAAGAAATTATTAGCCAATGGCTAACAATGGACATTATTTGACTGTCTAGCATGGAAATTTAGTTGCATATACAAGTGATTTACTCGCATTGTAGAGGGTTGTTTAAATGCTTTTTAAAAGAAAGTTGTTTTTGTTTTTTTACTTTTTGCTACAAGTTTAATAAGCAAAAGAAACATCATACTTGAAGTCTTTACAGTCACGATCCATCCCATTCAGCAATCCTCTGGAATTTGCTTTTGAGGCATCCCCTTCATCTCCAACTTTCATCTCAGGACTTTTGTCATCTTCAAATGGAGAAGCCTTTTCTTTTGGATCACCTTTCTCCATGCCATCTGGATCTGCATCTGCTCCACCCTGGAACCACCATAAACCAAGTTAAACATCCCATCCCAGAGGCGAAATTACTTTAGGTTGTGTAGGAATTATATTTATCTAATTTAATACCCCCCTCTACAAAATACTACATTACTCAGTAAATATTCATCCATGGCATTTAATGTTTTAGTTTTCATCACTATTGTGTGAGGAAGTTTCTAAAATTTGGTTGATTTGACACAGAATGACCCTATTTTCAATCACTTCTATTCTTGACGGATCTTTTCTCATAATTTTAGCAACAGAACTGTTTAATGATTGATCTTGAGAGAGGTCCCTAGACATAAAATTAAACTCTCACATGTTGATACATAAAATCAGGAGTTTGACAGGTGATTATTATAAATTGTAGTTTGATCACTATTTTTCTGTTGTTTAAAAGATTAAGGCAATTATCAAAGTTTGATAAAAATGTTTCATTTTCCAATAAAAGATCATACTTTTTTAACATTTTACATACTTTTATATTTAATCACCCCTTTGCAGATTTTGAGCCATACAAAGATAAAAAAATAATAATAATAATAAATACCAGCAGGCGATATGCATCTTCAGAGCTGGGTAGTAACTGATTACATGTAATCTGGATTACACAATCAGATTCCAAAAATTAAGTGATTTTAATTAGATTAAATAAAATTTTAAATACTTGTAATCTAAACTATTTACACAATAGCAATAAATTATTCATAATTTATTGATTCTCCCCAATTCCTCTTTTTACCTCTTAATGTTTCTTTCTAAAATAACCGATAGCTTATATACACTCAAAAAGTCTTCCAGTTTTGTCCACATTTACACAAAAACTGGATTTACAAAAATTATTTTATGTTTAAGAAGTGTTTCAACACTGCCTCAACTACTGAACACATAATTTTTACTCTGTGGGTTGTTTAACCATGTATTTAGCTTATCCATCTGCGCTCATCTGTGGTTGAGTTTACTTTTGAATGCTGTGCGGACGCAGCTGTGCGCGAGATGGAAAGGCTGAATGTGAAGTGTACCCATGCTGAATGTGAAGTTTCGCGGGCAGCTCCTTAAGTTCAGCCATCCTACAGACGTGACTGACCGCTCGCTCGCACCAACAGGAGGAGGAGGGGTCAGTGTTACTCTCTACACTGCACTCAACCTGAGGGATTCCTACTCTTTCAGTCATTGAGAAGACATGGAAAACAGTGCATACCGCAGGAACCGTATAATGGAAAATATTAGTGTTTTGAAACCGTAAAATTTTCAAATCGTGGTATACCTTGACACCAGTAATCGGCCCATGCCTAGTGTAATGTAATGGTATGTTATGAATTAGAATAAATTTTTATATATATATATATATATATATATATATATATATATATATATATATATATATATATATATATATATATATATATATATATATATAAAACGTTACTAACTACAATTTATTGTAATTTGGAATCAGTAACAGATAACAATTTGTAAGTAATCTACCCAGCTCTGTGCATCTTTACATTTTAAAGCCATTAAATCAAAAATTACCATATTTATTTCCTTAAAGGGAAATGACCAAGACATACTTTCTTCTGTATGATTTTTATTGGCATATCTTTATATATCATATGTAAAAACAATGCGTCAAATCCTAAAGGATCAATAATAATGGAAATCTACAGATGGCTCTGTTTCTGACTGCTCTTTTCTGGGGTGTGTTTGTTTGTAAATTATGCTATTTTACAAAGAAGCGAGAATACTTTTTGTACGCAAAGAAAACAATAACAACAAATTATTCAACTGTTCTTCTCCCCGAGTTACTGTCTTCTGCCATTATGGAGAGTACCCCAGAATGTAATCAACATTATTTACATTAACAGCGTGCCAATGTTGAACGTAAACAATGCTGATTATGGTTGAGTAAGAGAAATTAATGACAGAATTTTCATTACCTTTCAAACACTCCAGGTATTCACTGGAGCAGGGGTGGAAAAAGTCGGTCCTGAAGAGCCACAGTCCTGCAGAGTTCAGTTCCAACCCTAATCAAAAACACCTGAACAAGCTAACCCAGGACTAACTGTGTGTTCACACCGCCGCCGTCGAGAGCATCAAAAATCACTCTGGCCGCCCTGCTCACAACGCTGCAGAAAGATTCGTGAGCACTCTGACGTAGATCGAATGCTTATCTTGTATTTAAAGCGGCTGCAAAGCAAACAAACTTGTTAAACTTTTGCAGACTAACCACAATGAGGGTAACGTTATAAGTTAACCTCGATAAATATTGTTGTGGACGAAGTATTAAGATCCTTTACCTAATAATGTATAAAGCACTGTAAAAATACTCTCACTCAAAAAAAAACCCAACAAAAAAAAATCAAATTAATCAAATACAATCAAGTATAAACATTACTTAATGTAATTATAATCCAGGAAATTTGTTTAAAAGTAAACTGGGACTACTGTACTATTATTTATGATATCATTAGATTATTATTCCTATATCGTTACTGCACATCAGCAACTCGCCAGGAACATGAACAATCTCAGACACCTTGGTCCACGTATCATTTTTATTTTATTTTTTATGTCCCTGTACGCAAACAGGGACACATCATAGATTATTGCAAACCTGCCACAGCAATAATCAACCTGTCCTACTGTATATTTTGCTTGGGAACTAATGTGGTCAGAGCTGTGTTCTCTGGAATCCTCTCAAGCGGTGGACTTCTACGTTCTGATTGGTTACCATAAAGCTGCCCTGATTTCAACTCTCCTCGACGCTCTCAAAAGGCCAAGTCGTGCCGCGCCGCTCCTCGCCGCCGGCTCTCATTGAAAATGAATTACTTCCGGCCACTTTGACTCTCTCGACGCTGGTGGTGTGAACACTTACTATTACTAGAAAGCTAAATTCAGGTGAGTTTTAATCAAGGTTGGAGCAAAACTCTGCAGGACTGTGACTCTCCAGGGCGGATGTTGTCCACCTCTGCACTAGTGCTTCTTTCAGATACTTTTTATTAAATTAACTTTCGCAAATTCTGTCCTGATTTTATAACACACATGCTTGAGAAAAAAATAAAAAAGATGTGTTGTAATAAGATACCCAATGAGTGTAATAAGATAATTGACTCACATAACCTCCATTTCTGTAGTGACCATCCATCTTGTCTCCAGGTGAAGAACTGAGGACATATTCCACCATACTCACACCCAGACCACCACCCTCTGAGCGAGGGGACAGTACCGAGCTTGCATCTCCGTTTCCGTTGTAACTCTGGCCTGGTCGCCTTTGCACCATAATGGGCTGAGAAACAGAATGATCTAGACACAGCAGAGAAAAATAATACTGCTATGACAAAAACAAATCAGAAGACAAATAAAATATTTAAACATGCATTAAGAAAATCAAGCTAATACTACTATAATGGAGATGTATGCTATATCTTTCAATTCATTTTTTATTTTACTCTATTTACTTTTTATACTGGAGCTGCTATCCATTTAGCTACAGTCAACTGGACAGATTCTTAAATCATATTTTAATGGGTGACAAATTAGAAAGGTTTAGTTTCGATTTCTGAGAAAAGTAATCAATTTCAAACTATTGCTAACAGCAGGTGATTGTGATTAAAACAAGCACAAACAATGCAACAAATCCTGAAATGTGTACATCTACTGAATATCTACCACACATGCTCCATAGCTGAATCAGATTTGTTCATAATTGAAGAATTTTGCAGCATTGACAGTGTTACTGAACTGGAGTCAACATTGAATTCACTTAAGCAAAATAACGACACTTCAGCGATAGGCTGCTCTACTGAAGAATGTACTAAACTTTCATAAGGAATTAAGTTTACACCGTTATTAAAATGAACAAACACTGAAGAGCTAAATTGCACTATTGTCACTGGACCAAAATTTTAGTAGTCAATACCTAAAGTCACTTTTTTTTTTAGTACCAGTAAAATTCAACTTTTCTAGATACCAACTTTGGTACCGCAGCGAAAACTACTATGTCATTTTTTTAACCATTTAAAAATTAAAATATTACAATTTGTTCATTATTATTATCTAATATAATTTTTATTATTATAAATAATGGTAAATAAAACATGCAGCCTTCAAATTATGTTAAATAATGTAAACATCACATTAAAAAGATCAAATGGAAGTAATAAATGAAAATGAAATGAAAAGAAAAAGAAAAGATCAAATGAAACAAAATAATTCATTACATTAATATAATGCTTTACTATGCACTCAAAGAACTTTAAATTGGCTACGTTTACATGCAACCAAATAATCCATTTGTAATTGGATTGTCAGCTCAATCGGACTGAAAATCCTTAATGTTAACACCTTAATGATATGACTGAGCTCGATTGGATTGAAGGGGGTGGTTTATTCCTTTTCTAATACGATTGAGAGTGCATGTAAACACTCAATCGGATTGAACCCCGAAACTGAAAGGACTGCGCATGTGCAATGATGCAGAAATAGCGTAATGACGTATAACACAAGGAACAAACGGCTCTTCCTTTTGAATAAAGTGTTGTATAAATGCGTGTCCTGTCATTATAGCAGCAGGGCACAGAGGTTTATATGTATAATTTATCCATAAATGGATAAATATTAATTCTGCTGTTAAAAACAAATAGAGAAACCATGTAGGAGACTGGTTATTATGTGCGAACAGTGAGAAACTCTACATTTGTGCAGTGTGCGCATGTTATAAAAAAAAAAAAAAAATACAAAATAAAACAAAAAAAAAGACACCTTGTGACATATAAACGTGCACATCAACCCAATCACTTAATTTAGCATTCATGTAAACACTACATTCATCAATGGGAATGAATTCAGTCCAATTGAACCAAAAATATTCATGTAAACGCAGCCATCTCCTCATCTACCACCAGTGTGCAGCATCCACCTGGATGATGCGATGGCAGCCATAGTGTTGTCGCCTTGCGTCGGCAGCATCTGGACCAAAAAGCTACACTTGAACACACTGCGCAGAATACACCCAACTGCAAACTAACACATGCATTCCATGCCTGCATGAGAAGAATTAGCTATCTACATTGCCGTGAAAAGGTTTATGCCCCCTTCCGGGTTTTTTTTTTATTTTTTTATTTTTTTGCCTATTTGTCGCACTTAAAAGATTCAGATCATCAAACAAATTTTAATATTACACAAAGACAATGAAAGTAAATACAAAATGCAATTTTTAAATGATAATTTAATTTATTAAGGGAAAAAGGCTGTCCAAACCTACCTGGCCCTAAGTGAAAAATTAATTGCCCCCTCCTGTTAAATGTTAAAAGAACTGTGATTAACCACATTATTAGAACCTGTCTGATAAAGTGAAGCATGCTTAAAGAGCAACCCATCATGCTGCGATCTAAATAAATTCAAGAACAGATGAGAAACAACACAGTTGGCATGTATCAGTCTGGAAAGGGTTATAAAGCCATTTCTAAGGCTTTGGGACTCCAGCGAACCACGGTTAGAGCCATTATCCACAAATTGAGAAAACTTGGAACAGTGGTGAACCTTCCCAGGAGTGATTGGCCCACCAAAATTACTCCAAGAGTGCAACAACAACTCATCCAGGAGGTCATAAAAGAACCCAGAAAAACATCTAAAGAACTACAGGCCTCACTTGCCTTAATTAAGGTCAGTGTTCATGATTCAACAATAAGAAAGAGACTGGGCACGAGACAGAGTCTCGTTTCACATTTGCCAAAACATATCTTGATTATCCCCAAAACTTTTGGGCAAATATTCTGTGGAATGATGCAACAAAAGTTTAACTTTTTGGAAGGTGTGTGTCCCGTTACATCTGGCATAAAACCAACACAGCATTTCATAAAAAGAACATCATACCAACAGTCAAACATGGTGGTGGTAGTGTGATGGTCTGGGGCTGCTTTGCAGCTTCAGGAACTGGTTGACTTGCCATAATTGATGGAAGCATGAATTCTGCACTATCAGTAAATCCTGAAGGAGAATGTCCGGCTGTCAGTTTGTGACCTCAAGCTCAAGCACACTTGGGTTATGCAGCAGGACAATGATCCCAAACACACCAGCAAGTCTACCTCTGAATAGCTCAAGAAAAACAAAAGTAAGGTTTTGGAGTGGCCAAGTCAAAGTCCGTACTTAAATCCAATTGAGATGATGTGGAATGACCTTAAACTGTCCATTCATGCTAGAAAACCCTCCAATGTGGCTGAAATAAAACAATTCTACAAAGAAGAGTGGGCCAAAATTCCTCCACAGCGATGTGAACGACTCATTGCCACTTATCACAAACGCTTGATTGTAGTTGTTCCTGCGAAGGGTTGAACAACAAGTTATTAGATTTAGGGGGCAAATACTTTTTCACATAGGGCCAGGTATGTTTGGACAGCTTTTTGCCCTTAATAAATTAAATCATTATTTCAAAACTGCATTTTCTATTTACTCTGGTTATCATTGTGCAATATTAAAATTTGTTTGATGATCTGAATCTTTTAAGTGTGACAAATATGCAAAAAAAAAAAAATAAAAAAAACAGGAGGGGGGCAAAACCTTTTTCACGCCACTGTATATCAGTTGCTATCAATAGTAAATATTCATCATTAAAAAACAAAGATAGAAAAGACAAATGCAGATATACAAAATGCAAGCAAAGCAGTGCTTGCTTACCATTTTGAATAAGTGTAACGTTGATAACTTTCATAATTTTAAGCGGCTCATGTTGTTAAACATTCCATATTGGAACACTTTGGTAAGATCACATAACATGATGCCTTCTGTCTGTGCTACCTTCATTTACTTAGGCCTACTAGACTTTCACTTTAATTCTCGAGCTCTGACTTGTGTTGAATCGGAATGTTGAATCAGGCAAACTGCAACCGAGGAGAGCCAACAAGTGGAACACACTAGCCCATGTGCCACGGCAGCACATATACTAAAATTGGATCGATACAGAGAAGATTAGCATGGCCCCTGCAAAAGGATGACACACAAATCCATGAAGCGCTCCATCTTTTTGGGGAAGTCATGGCCTAATGGTTAGAGAGTTTGACTCCTAACCCTAAGGTTGTGGGTAGGGCTGTGACGGTATGGGATTTTTTCTTACCGCGGTGATGAAGCAACAAGAATCACGATTTGGCGGTTAACCCCCCCCCCCCCCACACACAAAATCCCCCGGCGGCCGCGTCACACACTCAAGAACGCATGCAGCTTGTAATGGAAATGAATACAATGGAAATGAATAATTATAACGCAGTATTCTTTATTAACAAATAAATAACAGTACAGTTATACTAAATGGTAAATATTAATAATTAACTAATGATTAGGCTAAAGTTAAACTTTCTTCTTAATTATAAAGCAGTATTCTATTATAAACTAATAAACAAATTAAGATTTATATTAAATTGTAGCTAAATATTAATAGTTAACTATATAGGCTAAACATGAACAACCTTTTTTAAAGTGCAAAATAACAAAACAAAAAGTGAACATGAAAGGCTTTGTCTTTATAATAGGGAAAGTAGTATGGTAAAAAAAAAAAAAGTAAGTTTCTAAAAAAGAATCGTGATATGATATTTTTTCCATATCGTCCACTCCAATCCAGACTCCAGACAAAGAAAGCATCACGCATCATATTTTGTTTTCCAAAATAGCTTCTTGGCTCTCTGTAAGGCTAATGTTGCTAAAGCTACCATTGTCTCTGCCTGTTTTGACTAGTACTGCCTTCACGTGCTACCAGAATGATCGTGAATAGGAATGTGGTAGTTAAAAATTGCGTTTGGAAGCAACGTGAGGATCAGTAACACGGTCACCATCAGTTAAACCTTAACACCGTTATGCCTGCGAGCATGACCTCTTGAAGCTCCGCACTCTTCTGAGAAGGGAGGCAGAAGCATCAGCTCATTTTCATTTAAAGGGGACATACACATAAACAGCGCATTTTGGCTCATACCCTACAAGTGGCAATTTCAACAAGCTATACAAAATTACCTGTGGGGTATTTTGAGATAAAGTGTTATGATAATGTGCTTAACAGCATTAAAAATAGAACTTTTATTCTAATTAAGAATGGCAAAGTTTCATACAAAAAGTGTGCAAAAATTACTACCTATGTAATCAATATGCTTATATCACTTCAGTTCACCCACAGCACAAGCGCAATAATAAAAATAAATAAATAAAATCTGTCTATACTGCACAATGAATCTCTTATTTACATTGTGTTTATAACTCTGGCATATTGAGCATTCTGAATTACAATTCTCTGATCGGCCATAAAGTACCCAGTTTTTCGGTGGCGCTGGTTCCATAAGTATTTTTCCCCATTTATTTTTTTAGGGATTTTAAAGTGTTCGTTAAAGGGTTCATATGATGTTGCTTAAAAGAACATTATTTTGTGTATTTGGTGTAATGAAATGGGTTTATGCAGTTATAGGTTCAAAAAACATATTTCCACAAACTGTACATTATTGTTTCTCCTCTATGCCCTGCCTTTCGTGTCATTTTTTACAAAGCTCATCGGTCTGAAAAATGAGGTGTGCTCTGATTGGCCAGCTATCCTGTGCATTGTGATTGGCTAAATGCCTCAAGCGTGTGACGGAAATGTTATGCCCCTTGCCATACTGTGATGCGTATCCTGATCAGAACACCGGCGTGACAAGACAATAACAATAAAACCCACTACAAATGAGGCATTTGTTGCATCCAGTGGGGACATAATTTTGGATTATAATGACTTATACTGTGTTTTTACACATTTCGTTGCATCGCGCCGGCTTAACATAAAACCACATCTCCATTTTTGATCGGAGAAATGACAAACAACAAGCACTACTCTACACCAGCGGTTCTCAATTTCAGTCCTCACTTCCTTGCTTTAACACACCTAATTCAGATAATCAGCTCGTAAGAAATGAGCATAAACTGTGTTCCTATTGACATGGTCCCTACAGAGTGTTCCAGACCTGCCAATCTTGGAATTTTTATTTTTTATTTTTTTTTGAGTACCATCAGTGTGTAAAAACACTCCAGCACACTTTAATTAAAACTCCAGTACACTTCTGTATAGGGCTGGGCGATATGAGCAAAAATTCGTATCTCTGTATTTTGTGGCTGATTTGCGGTATACAGTAGCCTATCTCGGTATTTTGTATTTGGATTAAACAAATAAAGTGAAAGTAAGCATGTAGGCTTATATTATGTGCAGAAAATGATTAAAATCACATTACACTGTAACATTTCAATCTAAAAAATAAATAAATAAATAAATAAATAAAGCAGAAGTTAAAGTTACTAAACTAAAAATAAAAATAATAAAAAGCACAGACTAAAAGGCTATTTTGATTACCCCATTACACTTTACAGTTAGTGCTATCGTACAAATAAACTTACTTGTAGGTTTAAAATTATACATGTCACATTTATTGTACAACTACAAATATTTCAGCAAAATGTATATTTTAGTCAGCGTTATTGCGCTCCTATTTCATTGTGCGCTGTCTGTTTGGCGTAAACTTTTTTTTTTTTTGTAGCATTCCATAGTTCCATTTTTAACAATAACTGATAAACCTTAAAATACAGACCGCTTGTGAGCCCCAAGGTTGTTAATTAATTGTATATGATTTCTTTAACCCATCTATTCACATTAATTAAACTATTTTTATTATAATTGTGTTTAATACAATTTGTGGAGTTGGAATTTGTGGTGGAAAAACTACATTAACCATGATTAGGGCTGAAATGACTATTCAACATTATCAATTGCTATCATATTTTTTTCGAATAGTCATTTGATCTCATTTGACCTAATGTAAGGGTCTGCAATAATGAGATGTGAGAGCAAGAGTTTAATTCAGCGGGAGTACGGGAATGTTTGAATCAGCCGTTACTGAATTGAACCTGCAATTGGTACAACTGGTACAGCAGAAAGGCTGGCATCATTTTTAAAATTTAGCTATCTACTTGGTAAGGAAGTACCAGTACTTTTGACAACCCTACTTGCCACAGATGCTTTGTAGCAGAATTTTGTATGTGCCTCATTTTTAAAATTTTCATTGATTCATGTCACTTTTCCTGTTTAATACTGTGAATCTGCTTTGAAACAATCTCTGCTATATAAAGTGCTAACTATATGGAGAAATTAAATTATACGCAAAAAAAAAAAAAAAAAAACATAGCAACAAATATTTGGTACACCTTTAGCATGAACTAAAGTGAGTCTTCTCTGAAGCATAATTTGTCAAACTTGTCCAATTTTATCTCAGCATGAATGTTTCTTGATCATGATCAAAACATGGTGGCATTTTAGAAGAACTTACGGGAAGCACCCCAGGCATTCTCTCTCCATTCTTCACCCAGCAACATCCCTTTGCGTCCATCTTTTGCCAATTCATCTGATTCCCACAATTTTTTTGCAGGAAGTAGCTGCAAAAAGGTCAACAAGGCAATCACTTTTTGAAAAATATAAATCATACAAACAACAGAAAAAACTAGTAACATACTTTAAAATTATTACAAGGAATACAACACTTGTGATACTGGACAAAAGGATGCAAAAGGATTTTTTAAGGACTTTTTAAGGACTCTAATAACATACCTCACCCATTCCACGAGACTCCAGAGCCAAGGCTTGAAAGTCATAATTCATCTCATCCACAGTACGGACCTACACAAAGAGACATTTGACACTTCTTCCAACTTTGCACACATATATATTTACAAGGTTTTCCAGCTTCAAAACAACACTGCTTTGTGTGTATATATATCGGATGCTACATGCACTTTTATAAGTAGTTTGAACTGAAATGTGTGTTGGCAGTGTGTGTACACAACCACACTATAATGATAAAAAGCACAAGCTAGATTAAAGTGATTATTACGTTTTGAATGTGGATATTTTTCATACAAAAACTCATGGATTCGCCACAGGGGGCCTTTATTCATCCCCTGGAGCCATCTGCAGCACATTTTATTATGAATGCGCGAGCTTTTTTTGACGACTTGTGGACTGTTCAACTGCAACACCCACTGACTGCAATGATAGAGCTTGGAATAGCAAGGACAATTTTCTCTGACTGGATTCGTCTAAAAGAAGAAAGCCATGTACACCTAGGATGCCTCGGGGGTGAGTAAAACAAAGCCTAATTTTCATTTTTGGGTGAACTAACCCTTTAAGACCTGAAGTGGGTCAGAAAAGGTAAAAAGAGTTGAGTGAAAATATGATGCGTGTCAGATCCATGTCACATTCAGCTCTTAAAGAAATAGCAACTAAAACAACCTAATAACCAGCTGCTGTTATGTCTATTAATCAAAGGACAAAGAAAGAAAAAAAAAAGATTAAAAAATTAATTTTATAGCTTTAAGGATTCATCTATATTAAAAGGGGTCATATGATGCTGCTAAAAAATAACATTATTTTGTGTATTTGGTGTAATGAAATGTGTTTATGTGGTTTAAGGTTAAAAAAACATTATTTTCCACATACTGTACATTATTGTTTCTCCTCTATGCCTGGCCTTCTGAAATGCGTCGATTTTTACAAAGCTCATCGCTCTGAAAAGCAAGGTGTGCTGTGATTGGCCAGCTATCCAGTGCATTGTGATTGGCCGAATGCCTCAAGTGTGTGACGGAAATGTTACCTCTTAACATATTGTGATGCCTTGTCCAGCTGGAGCGACAAGACATAAACATAAAACCCATTATAACTGTGAAATAAACATGATTTCTAAACGTGTCTTCTTTCGGAAGACAAAAACAAAGTAGTTTCACTTTCTCAACGAAACGGTGTCACACACCATGAGTGAGCAGAGGCTGGAGGCCTAGAGTGAGCCGCGGCCGCCTTGAGTGAGCAGAGGCAGGCGGCTTGAGAACGGTGCGGCAGGAGGATTCTACGAAGGAGTGTACCTTGGGCTTGCAGCAACCACATGTGACGACCCCGGGCTGGACTCCGCTTCATCCACGGTGAAAGCAGATTCAAGTTGATGTATTTCCTCAACGACCAGCACGAACCAGCCCCAGGCATGACGAAGCAGATATCGTCCTCTTTTGAAAGGCCAAACAAAGTAGTTTCACTTTCGCAGTGAAACACAGTGTCTACACAACATGGTGGCGGTGGCAACAATACTTTAACGAGAATAAAAGGTACGCCTTCTTTCTTTGCGTGAACATCTGTGTGGCATTATGCAAATCTTCCCACATACTGACGTAGATATGTAGGGGCGTGTTAGAATGAGCCGTTTCAGGGGGGCGTGGATGAGTGTTAACTTTTATAAAGAATATCTCTTTGGATTTGAGACTTTAGTCTTTGCAACTTCACAGATCTTCTTTATTCACCAAGAGATTGTAACACTCCAAAGAGAAAGGAAAATTTTAAATTGCATCATATGACCCCTTTAATTTCTTATACCTGTTAAAATATAGACATTTTAATTTTGTTATTTTAATGCTTCAAAAAGCAATTTTAGGTTGTAATGTTCTGCTATCTGTTCTGCAAACTATAAAAGTTACACCTGTCATAAAACCAGAGAGAAAGGCTGCATGGCTAGAAATTGTAAAAAAAAGTCAAAGTCTTTTTTTAAAAAGTCAAATAATAGTATGTGAGAGAGTCAATTGTAATATCACTACATTCCTATTGACGTGACGTGACGTGACATTCAGCCAAGTATGGTGACCCATACTCAGAATTTGTGCTCTGCATTTAACCCATCCGAAGTGCACACACACAGACCAGTGAACACACACACACACACTGTGAACATACACCCGGAGCAGTGGGCAGCCATTTTATGCTGCAGCGCCCGGGGGAGCAGTTGGGGGTTTCGATGCCTTCCTCAAGGGCACCTAAGTCATGGTATTGAAGGTGGAGAGAGAACTGTACATGCACTCCCCCCACCCACAATTCCTGCCGGCCCGAGACTCGAACTCACAACCCTTCGATTGGGAGTCCGACTCTCTAACCATTAGGCCACGACTTCCCACCAAACGTTGACGTATTGGTCAACGTTAGAGGAACTCAGCTTAGTCTGACAGTTAACTCTTTCCCCACCATTGACAAGTTATCTTGTCATTTAAAAGACAACGCTGCCCTGCCATTGTTTTTATGGCATTCCGTGTTTTCACTGTTATACACTCGGGGGCGCTATTACACATCTTCTGAACGAGTACAAAACCACCCGAACAAAAACACTCATGAACAGGATGGAAAAACTAGCAATCTCTTATGTAAACAGATGCATATGACAAATAATGTGAACATCAGCCATAGACAGCATATAAATGAAAAGTGCATAATGCTATGGAGTAAAATGATGATCCAGGAAGTGGTATATGTCTGTTCAAGCTTTGGTGGTGCTGATGGAAGCGATTTACTGGATTTATGCTTTGATAATCATACTGAATATTACCCAGATGTAGTTTTTTATAAAAATGTGATTTTCTCAACTTTTTGCTCAAAATTATACATTTTTATGAAACCTACCTACGTTCAAGTCTTGATAAAAAAAAAAAAGAATGCTTTAAGCTAGAAGAAAACAGATTTTTTTTGTTTAAAAGTAGTGGCTTTGATATTTATTTTGGTGTATTGCATATTCAAATATTCATACAACAAAATATACTGTAGACCATCAAATTTGAGTGAAAATCATAAAAATCGCTGGCGGTTGCTGGCAACTTTTTTCAAAAATACTGGCGGGGATAGAGTTAAAGGATTAGTTCACCCAAAAATTAAATGTCCATGTTTTACTCACCCTCGAAGCATCCTAGGTGTATGTGACTTTCTTCTTTCAGACGAATCCAATCTGAGTTATTAAAAACTGTCCTTCTTCTAAGCCTTTCAATGGGGGTAAGAGGGTATTTGTTGTCAACAGTTCAGAAGACGTGAAATAAAGTGCGCGCATCTGTAATAAAACGTCCCTCACATGGCTCCAGGGGGTGAATAAAGCCCCCCTGTAGAGAATCCCCCCTTGTAAGATAAATATCCAGATGTGAGAAAAAAAAAGTGTTTATTACATTTGAAATATAACTCCGATTGGATTTGTCTGAAAGAAAAAAGTCACATACACCTAGGATGCTTCGAGGGTGAGTAAAACATGGACATTTAATTTTTGGGTGAACTAATCTTTTAACTCTTTCCCCGCCAGTATTTTTGAAAAAAGTTGCCAGCAACCGCCAGCGATTTTGATGATTTACACCTAGGATGCTTCGAGGGTGAGTAAAACATGGACGAATTTTCATTTTTGGGTGAACTAACCGTTTAACCTGCTTTAGACCAGGTTAATTTCCCTGCATAAGTTGCCACAGTGACTAGCTTGATCTAGGTCTATGTTAAATTTGCTTTATGGAACAACATCATTTGACAAGGAGTCAGATTAACTGAAATAAGCCTGGCTTATTTGGCAAACTTGTTTTATGAAACAGGCCTTAAGACATTAGAAGTGATCATATTTTTTCCATTGCATCATATTGCATCAAATTGCATTGTGTTAAATCGAATCAAATCTTACCGCATCATAACAGGGGTGAATCGTATCGCATCCCATCGATATCTGCTTCATATGTATATTTAATGTATCGTATCATTGAATATGCATCGAGATATGTATCGTATCGGCCTCAGTCATGGAGATGCACATTCCTAACACACATATACATATATATATATATATATATATATATATATATACATATATATATATATATACATACACGTATATATACATACATATATACATACACATACATATATACATAAATACATATATATATACATACATATATATACATACATATATATACATACATACATACATACATATACATACATACATATACATACATACACACATATACATATACACATATACATACACGTATATATATATATATATACATATATATACACATATATACACACATATACATACACATACATATATATACATATACATATACACACATACATATATACACATACATATATACACATACATATATATACACACATACATACATATACACACATACACACATACATACATATAAACACATATATACATATACACACATATATACATATACACATATATATACATATACACATATACATATATATACACATATATATACATACACATACATATATATACACATACATATATATACACATACATATATACACATATATACACATACATACACATACATATATATATATATATATATATATATATATATATATATATATATATATATATATATATATACACATACATATATCAGGGCTCCAAACAAAAAAATCGAGTAAGGAGCCATTGGCTCCTATAAGAAAAAATCTTAGGAGCCAAATAATTTTTTTAGATGCCACAGAATAAACGTGTTATTTATTTATTTTACGATTATTATTATTTATTTATTTACATTTCAACATTTCAATCATACCGTCATGTGTTTATGTCTCATCTTTTCCGACTTAATCAGCATTTTAATCCATCTTGTAGATGACCTGGGAACTAAGGTTCATTTAAAGTGGGAACTAAATGTCTTTTCCATCTTGAAATCTACAGTCACAAAGAATTGTTCATTACACAGAATCTGTACCAGTATCATGGAGCATAAGCATCACTTGGCCACTGAGTGTAGCTTGGGCTCCTCCTACATGAGACATTTCAGTAAGTTGTACTGTAGGCTCTCTTATAAAATAGCCTACATTTTGATGTTAATTCATGTTCACTATGTACTATATTAGTAAAGAGAAAGATTAAATGGGTTCACTTGCCCCTGAACTGAGGCGTTAAAGCCACCGCGCCTGCCCCATTAAGGAGCGCCAAAACTGTAGCCTATTGTTTGAATTTCGTTATGAATTCGGAATAATTTTAAAGCTGGTACTTTTTATTAAAAAGTGACAAAACACAGAGCTTTTTGCGATTACTGGACGGCAGTTGCACTTCAAATAATGAAGTTCACGCATTAAAAGAACACACACCAAGATCTTTAGAAGAAGCCATATTAGTAATTATTATAAACGAGAATTGTTAACGATATCGCCAATATTCACACAGCTGACAGTTTTACCTGTTCTAGTTTGTTCAAGTTCCGTCTCCGTCATTTCTCTCTCGCTGCACAGCGGAGCTGCGTTTATCAGACTGTGTGCGTCAGAGAAGAGGACTTGTCTGAAACTCTCTTTTTCCACTAAAACTTTGATGCGCATCGTCTCAGTTTAATACGTGAACATAAAAGATTTGATCACTAAACAATTAGGAAAAAAGGCATTACATTCAATTTTTTAAGTTATAACGTAAATATATACCCAGATAGCAATAACACTCGGGCTGATTCTGGCTGAAATGCGTCTCTGTCGGTTCAGTCTCGGCATCGGTGAGAAGATAATGGACCAGAGCCACGCCGACTCTACAAAACACTTCTGGCTGACAGACGGCTTTTTCTCTATGGGCCGATCTCGGCTGAAAGCTGTTGTACACGCAGCAGGTCCACACTCGGTGTAGTTGTGTGTATTAACCTTCGGCCCGAGTTCGTTTTATCACAGACGGGGCGCTGCTAGAATGTAGCAAATCATCCGCCTGAGAAAACTTTTTAGCGGTTAAATACTGAGGAGCTTTCGGCGGGTAGTCGCCAGTGGCGACCTCAGCAAAAACGTCACTCGCAAATTAATATTTATGGTCGCAAATGCGACTATTTTAGTCGCCGTTTGGAGCCCTGCATATATATATATATATATATACATACATATGCGCCATGATTTACAGATGACACCCACTAAAATGACATTCAGTGCAACAAGTTCATATACCAAAAAAATCTTATCAGGCATATAGAGCAAGAATCTTTAGATGTCTACAAAAGACTACTTAAGGATCACAGTGCAGCCCCAAAAAACGAATTAATTGTAATTATAAATCTTACCAAATTTACCATTTGTCAGCAAGTTTTTAGTCATTTAAAATATATTAAAAATAAGTATGTTCACTTTTTTCCTATATTTTAATAAGTGCAAATCAAAGTAAGTATGTTGTTTCATGTTGGTGTGATATTTAATTATACAGTCCTCTGTCTTAGTGCCCATGTTCACATTCCTTTGCACTAGGGTTAGACTGAGGTCTTTCTTACCTGGTCAACATGGTTTCCATCACCAGTGGGCCAGCGGTGTTTGCTTGCAGTGCAGCCACCCAACTGCTCCCCAGGCTGCCTTTGAAAAAAATAGCCCACAGTGGCATCATCTTGGGAACGACCGCTCAATGGAGGCTGAGGGGTGCTGGGGTTGGGATTTGCCACCCGGTCCATACCTGGCAGAGGGTGAGCTCCTACATGTCCCTGCCCAGCACCTCCTACTGTAGCTAGAGAACCCCCTGCATGGACTCTGACACCTCCAGTCTCTGGCGCACCATTTGTGTGCAGCATCCCGCCTCGTGTCTCCTGCCAGGCCACGTCATTCATACCTAAGATGCTGCATGGAATGTTCATTCCACGGAAAAACCTACAGAAAAAAATGACTGTTTTAAGGACCAGAGAAGTTAATTGCAATTAAAAAAAAAAAAAAAACCTTTATTTGCCTCCATGGGATTAATGATTAATCTTCATTTCATTCCACAATAATTGACTAAATAGTTTATTTTAAAATATATGGAATACAGAATCACTGTTTTACATAAAAGGCAACCGTTAACCTTTATGTAATCAACAGCAGCCAAAATAAGGACTACATTTCAATAATAACTATGTGTGTGTGTGTGTGTGTGTACACACATATATAACTATGCACACACACCTCACACATAATAACTAAGTTATGCAATCAAATACAAACAAATAAAACTCCACAAATTGTCTAGAGAACAAAGCCGCAGAATAATTTCCTATTATCTCTAGAAATGTGTCCAATAACTAAACCTTGCTTAATCAGTTTTTAAAAGCAGGACATTTTGAAAAGCATAAGATTCTAGCTTTAGAAACCGTTTTTTTTTTTTTTTTTTTTTTTTTAAAAGACCTGAAATCACGCGTTTCTATGTGAATGTTTTGGGTGTAGTTACAGGGATAGCAGAATGCTAACGGCTAACACACAATTGATGGACGGCGGTGAATGTAGGCTTTATATTAGATGTAAAAATATGCAGATTTGTCTTTAAATCTTCGAGCTCACAACTAAATCCTTAAATGTTTGGTCTCAGTAGTGTTTTTATATGATCGGCCTGTCTGTTGTTTGTTAGCATCGCGGGGCCCTTTACTCCGCAAGCTACCACCACCTCGCTAACAGTCAGCGAAAGATAGGGCTTGTTTTAATACGAAACCTGATTTATTTCTATTTTAAAATTCAACAGCGCCATTGAACTGATATGCGACATTGCAACTAAATCCAAATGTGTACCAAAAATCCAAGTCCGACTTCAATGTGTTTGTGTTTCTGCTAGTGCGCGAGACGCTTTGTTGGTGAAACAACACAGGCCTCTCACCTCTAAAAGTTCGTTTTACAACGAATGAATCCCTTAAAAACCACTTACAAATAATTATATATCTTTACACGTTGCCCTCACTGTTATGAACCCAACAACGAGGATATTTCATAAGAATTAATTAATAAAGCCCCATGTTTTTTGGCTGATAAACTCACAACATGGCCCCCTGCTCAAGCCCCTAAACAAAAGGGGCTACAATTGACGTTCGCGCTCCCAAATATCCATTACATCTGGTTAAAGATACTCACGCGTGGTGTGTGATGATGTTCAAGCCCGATGTTTCGAGGCTATGATGGACACGGTGTTGTGTATAAGTTTAGTATCCGTGGAGACAGTGTTGTGTGTGCTTTAATCATTAGGTGTTGGAGGCGCTTGTGTGGGAGTTTGGGCGGATTGGTGCCCTCCTCCCCTGTGTATACACTCTGTCACACACAACGCATCCAACATCAGTCCTGCACACTAACATTTCAGATGATCATAATTGTATTCCCCAAACTTTACGCAAACCACTGTTTTCGATGTTTTCAATTTACAGATGTTAAATATAATAACACAGGTTTGTTTAGTTTCTTAAATAGAGTTATGTTATACAAATATAAGAGTGTTCACGTAAGTTTAAAGTCTAAAAAAGAGCAAATATTAAATTTCTTATAGAAATATATCTAAATAATAATAATAATAATAATAATAATAATAAAAATAACAGCAAGCGGCGATTATCGGGATCCAAGCACTAATGCCTTGTATAGATGACATATTGCATATTATTGCTCTTTTGTTGGTTTTGATTGCTTCTATTTTCATAATTTGTAAAAACGTCTGCTAAATGACTAAATGTAAATGTAAATTTAAGTGTCTTTATATCGAAGTATTATTATATGTTCTATATTGCAACAGACAAATAATATTTTTGTTTTAATTTGACTGTATATACCTTACAGTCATGTCTGACAACTTCTGAATTTAGTATGAATATGACGGTATTTTGGAGATCACAGATTAGACTTGTATTGTTTTAGCCTCTATTTCACTTTATAAATATATAATGAATTTTATGCGTATTAGTTAATCTATTAAACCATTTACGCAGATTTTAAACTATGCGATCTAAAATAATTTGTTGTCTTTTGCCTCCCTCTGGTGGACAACATAAGTATTACGGCCTCCATCTTTCATTTCAATTGATAAATGGCTGATATATTATTAAATGCTGTTAGCACAAAGGACATCATATGTTCGTGAACAATGAGTAAATTTGAATGCAGCAATATGCAGACTACTACAATAAAAAAGTGGCAACTTCTTATTTTAAATGGGCAAAAATACATAAAGTCATGTCATTCAATTTGACAAATGTTTTTTTAATCATTAGGATATGTAAAAATGAAGGTAGCATTTAATGACCTTTAAGTGTTTTGGAGATCACATTTCTTTGCAAGCTAATAAAGTTTATTCATCCATATAAATAAATTTTGTTTACTACAAGTCATTATTCTGAAACATTTACACATTGATTTCAATTTATGAACATTCATGTGTTATTCACATTGATATTAACTATTGATCCCTGTTAAATTGCTGAAACACTCAAAAAATGTTTTTAAACTATGTCAATTGGAAACTTTTAATATAAAGTAAAGGAAGACAAAAATATACCTAAGGATATGAAGAATATGGTGTTTTTTGTGTGTGTGTTTTTTTTTTCAAGAATCGGCTAAAACACATCTCTTCCATCTTTATTTGACCCTGTAACTCTAGCACTCTCTATTTTAATTATATTCTTTGAAAAAACACTGGTCCCTTTTAGACTTGCACTCTATTCATTTGCTGCTTGTTTTCTTTAAAATAAACTAACTTTCTAGTCTTTCGTATTCTATCTGTTTTATTTTCATTTATTATACATTTAGCAGATGCAAGCGACTTACAGTGCATTCAGACTAACATTTTTTTACCCAACATGTGTTCCCTGGGAATCAAACCCACAACCCTTAGCGCTGCTAACACAATGCTCTACCACTGAGCCATAGGAACAGATTTTCTCCTCTCTTTCAATTGTTTTACTCCAATGATTGGTTAAATTTTTTTTCATTTTTTAAATAAAAGATCAAAAGGATAAACAATGCAGATTTATTTTCACAGCCGCCTTTGCTCATATTTACCAAGGTTGCCAATATTAGTGGAGGGCACTGTATGTGTGGCCGATTTCTTTCAAATTTCTCACAGAGCTTTAGGGCCTACCAAGTTTCATTCATATTAGCCTCCGTTAACCCCATCTAATAGGTGCTCAAACTTCATTTACTGATGGTGGCCATGTTTTTCGAGATACACCAATGTGCTTATAGACAACTGTGGAACTTTGGACACAGACACTGCATGTGATTTTTAAGTCGGTCGGACTAACATAAGTTTTTTGTCCAATGGAGCTTTTTCACATTTCCGGGTTTCTCAGCAGTGCAAGTTGTCATAGTTGGGTTAACTTGAGAAGCAGTGAATGGGAGAGTACCACAGATATATTTTTTGCATTCCCATTTGCTCACATAGCAAAAGAAAAACTCCACAATAGTGTTTTCATGACTTTCAATAAAAGGGGGAAAAAATTAGAGAGAACGTTGTCAAAAGGCTTGTTTGAGATGCACCTTGCCTCGCCTGAAATGTAGGCTAGAATATGTGGCTGCAGTAAGGGGAGGGGTCAAAAAAGACCTTTGAAGTCGGACACTTCCTGAATCTCACTGTTTTGTCTCCTGCAAACGTCAGCAATGGAGGAGATCGCGTTCGCATTTTTTTTATCGCAGACGAAGTGGATGTAATCGAAATACCACTGTTTTGTCATCATGTGCATCAATTCCTTTGTTCTGCTGAACACAAAGGAGGAAATTTAGAAGAATGTTTGCAAACAAACAGGTTTCTGCCACCATTTCACGTCCATAGTATTTTTCCATACTATGCAAGTCAAAGCTGTTTTGTAGCAAACATTCTTTAGAATTTCTTCCCTTGTTTTAAGCCAGACCCTGACACTTCTCAGATGAAACCACACAAAGATGAGGCATAATGGCTAAACAGTCCATTTTTAATGGATTGATTTATTAATTCACACAAACATACAATAGAATAAAGTGAAAATTACAACAAGGAAGAATTCTAATTAAGAGAAAAATTAAATAAAATAAACGCATGTCCTAATTCTTAACTTCACTAGGCATGTTTTGTTTTTGTTTAATTCGCAAGTAAATATAAATAAATGGGTAGCTAATCTTCTTAGAATAAAGAGAAAGCTGTGTCGTCAGTCAGTCGTTTCCCATCATGCTTTTGAATAGCGCAGTCGGTGGAGAGCAGCTGCGCTCGACTGCTCAATCCGACACAGCCGCCTCGCTGTCGCGAGAGTTTTTTGGCACACGTTAGCATGACATCAGAGCAAGACGGACGTAACTCGGACACTTTTCTAACCGGCATGCATCTCGTGCTGATCACCGGTGATCGGTTCTGTGCAGATTTTGCTCATCTCAAACAAGCCTAAATTTACCATCCCTCCTATAGACGCTGCATTAGAAACACCCTCGCATTAGCGTTAACAGTTTTTTTGTAATTTGATGCAAAGGTGATATAATAACAAGAATAGTGTTATAAATGTTCATACATTAAAAAAAAAAATACAAATATGAAAAACTTTCGAGGATTTATGATGCTGATGATGACCGTTAAACGCGTCATCACAGTCGTGTGAAAAGGGTCCCTTATAGTGGCCAAAGATTTTTGTCATGTTACCTCAGATTGAGTCTTAGATACAGGTCCTTCTCAAAAAATTAGCATATTGTGAAAAAGTTCATTATTTTCCATAATGTAATGATAAAAATTAAACTTTCATATATTTTAGATTCATTGCACACCAACTGAAATATTTCAGGTATTTTATTGTTTTAAAACTGATGATTTTGGCATACAGCTCATGAAAACCCAAAATTCCTATCTCAAAAAATTAGCATATCATGAAAAGGTTCTCTAAACGAGCTATTAACCTAATCGTCTGAATCAACTAATTAACTCTAAGAACCTGCAAAACATTCCTGAGGCTTTTAAAAACTCCCAGCCTGGTTCATTACTCAAAACCGCAATCATGGGTAAGACTGCCAACCTGACTGCTGTCCAGAAGGCCATCATTGACACCCTCAAGCAAGAGGGTAAGACACAGAAAGAAATTTCTGAACGAATAGGCTGTTCCCAGAGTGCTGTATCAAGGCACCTCATTGGGAAGTCTGTGGGAAGGAAAAAGTGTGGCAAAAAACGCTGCACAACGAGAAGAGGTGACCAGACCCTGAGGAAGATTGTGGAGAAGGACCGATTCCAGACTTTGAGGGACCTGCGGAAGCAGTGGACTGAGTCTGGAGTAGAAACATCCAGAGCCACCGTGCACAGGCGTGTGCAGGAAATGGGCTACAGAGAAGCAGCACTGGACTGTTGCTCAGTGGTCCAAAGTACTTTTTTCGGATGAAAGCAAATTTTGCATGTCATTCGGAAATCAAGGTGCCAGAGTCTGGAGGAAGACTGGGGAGAAGGAAATGCCAAAATGCCTGAAGTCCAGTGTCAAATACCCACAGTCAGTGATGGTCTGGGGTGCCATGTCAGCTGCTGGTGTTGGTCCACTGTGTTTTATCAAGGGCAGGGTCAATGCAGCTAGCTATCAGGAGATTTTGGAGCACTTCATGCTTCCATCTGCTGAAAAGCTTTATGGAGATGAAGATTTCATTTTTCAGCACGACCTGGCACCTGCTCACAGTGCCAAAACCACTGGTAAATGGTTTACTGACCATGGTATTACTGTGCTCAGTTGGCCTGTCAACTCTTCTGACCTGAACCCCATAGAGAATCTGTGGGATATTGTGAAGAGAAAGTTGAGAGACGCAAGACCCAACACTCTGGATGAGCTTAAGGCCGCTATCGAAGCATCCTGGGCCTCCATAACACCTCAGCAGTGCCACAGGCTGATTGCCTCCATGCCACGCCGCATTGAAGCAGTCATTTCTGCAAAAGGATTCCCGACCAAGTATTGAGTGCATAACCGAACATAATTATTTGAAGGTTGACTTTTTTTTGTATTAAAAACACTTTTCTTTTATTGGTCGGATGAAATATGCTAATTTTTTGAGATAGGAATTTTGGGTTTTCATGAGCTGTATGCCAAAATCATCAGTATTAAAACAATAAAAGACCTGAAATATTTCAGTTGGTGTGCAATGAATCTAAAATATATGAAAGTTTAATTTTTATCATTACATTATGGAAAATAATGAACTTTTTCACAATATGCTAATTTTTTGAGAAGGACCTGTATATGCGTATCAAGTTTGGTGTAAATATCTTATTTTGATGAAAAGTTATAGTTGAGCCAAGGATTCCCATAATATAAAGCCTTAATCAACACACTGCACGGTTCTCGGCTGTCCCAGAGGAAAGATTTGCATCATGAAACAATTGTAGCGATTTTTGTGATAGTGGCTCTTAAATGGTGTTCTTATTTCGTACAGTGAGAGAGGTTCAAAGAGCAACCAAAGATAGCCTGCGATCATTTTCTGACAGTGTCAGAAATTCAGCATGATCATCGCACTGTGTTTCCTGCTGACCCATTTTTACTGACCAGCTAATAAAAATGCAACATGGAATTGCATGTTGATCAGCGGTATAGGAGTTTTGAGCAGCCTGCGGTGAGCATTTTTTTTTTAAATAATTATTATTATTAATTAAACAATCATTCAGAAATATAAGTGTGACAGAACGTATGCCAAGGAAAAGAGTCAGGGGTTCAAGGATGACCGAACAATATACAGCAATTACAAATCAAAAGAGAAAGAGTACAAAAATAGATAAGTAAATGATAGAAAAAGCTAAATAAAATAAACAGATCACACATCAAAAAACATACTCATCCCTCAAAACATAAGGTAATTAACCGCAGTAAAGACAGTTTGCGGTTTGATATTCAGATTTCTTTTGTCTATAAATACGCAGTGCGCTGTCATAGACATGCAAATAATACAGAATATCATTCTCCATGATTTGTGAATTCAGGTGATGCTGTCCTTCGGGCCAAAATCAGGGTTTGTTTTTTTCGTAGCGACTCTTAACTTTATAATGCCTATAGCTCCAAAAGTTGGACACTTAGTGGAATGAAACCAGTGTCATCTTCACCAGCTTGATCTGTGATTTTTTTTCACAGCAAAGCTCTTGTCCGTAAACCCCTTGGTAAGTCCGCCAGTAAGGAATGTGGAAGAAAGGTGTAATTCATGTTTAACGTCTATTACCAATAAACACGCAGACTGCTGGAATACAAAAACATTGTTTTAGGTCGAGCTCGATTTGTGAAAAATTTCACAATAGCATTTTATTGTGTGGCCATGTTTCTCTTTGCTCTGCCCCCCGTTTTTTGTATAATATTGTCATATGGTTGCAGTTCCAGTGAATAATGTTTTCCAATTCAAAAGGTAAATTAGCTTATACACACATATACTTGTACACTTTGTTTGACAATAAAGTTTTGGTTGTTGTGCCTTTGCTTGAGTACTTAGCTTCAGTATTCAGATTTGCCAATGTTTCATAGTTTATCAGTTAACCCTTTCTTGATCCCTTAACTATTCTTAAAAATTTGGTCAGTTAACCATTCCCTGATTCATTTACATCACTATTTCGATTTGTGAAAACGTTTCACAGTGCAGTTATGGTCAGATAAAGGTTTCACGGAGTCAGTAAAATCACTATTCTGATCTGTGAAAACTTTCACATGTCAGTTTTGGTCAGTTGACCCTTCCCTGGGTCACTAACATCACTTTTCTGAAATGTGAAAACTTTCATGGTTTAGTACGGGTCAGTTGAGGTGGTAATTTCCTATTATGGGGTCTTTCTCTGCAGCATGGACTGGAGCACTTGTCAGGATAGAAGAAAAATGGATGGGGAAAAATACTGTCAAATTTTTGAGGAAAATCTGCTGCCTTCTGCCAGAATGTTGTCAATGGGAAGAAGGTTTACCTTCCAACATGACAATGAACCAAAGCACACAGCAAAACTGAGCACACAGTGGTTTGAAGGACAGAAATCCCACTGAAAATTTGTTGAATGTCATGGGCTATGAGCTTGGGCTATGAGCTTCTCCACCCTTCCTCCAGACTCTAGGACCTTGGTTTCCAAATGAAATACAAAACTTGCTCTCATCTGAAAAGAGGACTTTGGACCACTGGGCAACAGTCCAGTTCTTCTTCTCCTTAGCCCAGGTAAGACGCCTCAGAGTGGCTTAATGAGGAATACGACAACTGTAGCCAAATTCCTTGGTGGCTCTTGATGCCTTGACACCAGCCTCAGTCCATTCCTTGTGAAGTTCACTTAAATTCTTGAATCAATTTTGCTTGACAATCCTCATAAGGCTGTTGCCCCCAGAGGCTGTTCACATGTTATGCTGATGTTATGGCAGAGGACCATTGAAATATCCCTCATGATCCCCTGATGTTATGGCAGAGGACATCCCCTGATGTTATGGCAGAGGACCATTGAAATATCCCTCATGTCCACCTTTCAGTCTTAGCCCAGTCCTTCATTGACAATGGTTACTGTACTGTTTTTGTCTAGCTAACAGAATACAGTTGTGTATAAAACTGAAAAAAAAAAGAAATAGGATTTTAGGGTAGCCTCCAAGGTTTGACATCACACCTTGCACTCATACTGCCAAGGAAATTGTAACCATTATCATTCACACACATAAAGCAACTTCCATACATCAGAGTAAAAAGAAAATGTATACAGCATAATATACTGTAGTATAAACACAAAAACAAAAAACTAAAAATTATATGCAGCCTACAGTGCTGTAAATAAAGCTGGAGTTTCACAACTAACAGTTTGTCAGGGACCAGTCAAGCCCGGTCTCATCAATCCCACAGTGATCACGTTCCCCGGAGTATTAATCACCTGCACCTGCACATAATTATCAACCTCATCACAGAGCACTATAAAGCACTCACCACAGCCCCAGTTCGATGTCAAGCCTCCAACAGGAACAGACCATATGCCGTTGTCTCCCGACCTGTTGATTCACCGCGGACTCAAGGACGTAAAGTATACTCACCTTTGAAACTCTAACCTCTGTGTCATTGTCCTCCTGCTTGCAGGACTCCTGCTTAATTTCCTGCTATCTGTGATCTGAAGTTCCTCCCAACTCTCAGTGTGTTTCTCCGAGCTTGCTTGGTTTTATCCGCACCCAACTTTATCCCAACTTTGCGCTTGGTAACGCAATGCTCTACCACTTGAGCTACAGGAGCACTAACTTTAGCATTAACTTATCTATTCAAGACGTGCTCACCTGCATTCAGCCCCGCACTGAGTATCTGCACCGAACCTGCACCAGAAATCACTAAGAACTCACCTTGCATTTGTGATTTGCAAATAAACACTGTGATTGGATTACTTACCTCTGTCTCTCGTCTATATCCTGACACAGTTCTTCACTGGTCACTGTCCTCCAGTGGTGGACGAAGTACACAAATCAAGTACTTGAGTGAAAGTACAGATACGTATACTAAAATAATACTCCAGTAAAAGTACTCCTTTTTCAATTTAACTCAAGTAAAAGTACAAAAGTACTTAATTTATGTACTTAAGTAAAAAGGTATGTGATAGATTTATTTAGCAATTTTAAATAGGCTACTTAATTTAATTTTATATTAGCACATATTTTTTTTTTAATAATCCTGCTGCTCAAAATACCTGGAATTTTCTCAAAATAACCAATATATGGAGTCAAGATATATTTTTGTTGTTGATATGGACTACGCTGATGAGAGTGATGTAGTAATGTTCACTGTGAAGATACACTGCGTTTACCTGAGAGAAAACAGATTTGTGACCCTGGACCACAAAACCAGTCATAAGGGTCAGTTTTTCGAATTGAGATTTATGCATCATCCAAAAGCTGAATAAATAAGCTGCTAGGAAAGGATGATATTTGGCTGAGATACAACTATTTGAAAATCTGGAATCTGAGGGAGCAAAAAAATCTAAATATTGAGAAAATCACTTTTAAATTTGTCTAAATGAAGTTCTTAGCAAATATTATTAATAAAAAAAATTAAGTTTTGATATATTTATGGTAGAAAATTTACAAAATATCTTAATGGAACATGATCTTTACTTAATATCCTAATAATTTTTGCCATAAAAGAAAAAATTATAATTTTGACCCATACAATGTATTTTTGGCTTTTGCCACAAATATACCCCACCCACTTAAGACTGGTTTTGTGCTCCAGGGTCACATCTGACCATCAGATTTTCATCAGTATGAAAAAAAAGTGTTTTAAAATTTGTTGTTTTGCAGAACATCACCATTATATATGACATGAGAATAAGGCCTGAAGTTAGGAAAAACATTTTAAGGAAAAAATAATATTTGATGATAAAAAATAATAATGATTTTTTTCTTCTCAAACCTTGTCTGTGGTATATATATATATATAAACCCTTGGCCAAATGCCCCCAGAGGACATCACTTCCCACTTTGATAATTACTGCAGTTACCATGTTCTGAACATCACAGCCTTTCTTTTCCCTCAGATGTAATCTATCTAGGTGACTGAATAAAAATATTTGGACTTTATTTTAAAAAATTACCTCAACTTAGCACCAAGCTTGTTAGCTAGACAGTTAGCATCAGCTACCAATATTTATTTATTTTCAGTATGGTTATGAATAAACATTCATATCTGTCTACTCGGCTTGTTAATTCAAACATGTTTTGTTTTTTGACGTAAGAGGCGCTGATGTGTTTGCATTCAAGCATTTCAGTGGGCTTAAATAGATCACCCTTTACAGCAGATTAAGTTCCCAAATAAATGACAGTTTTGACATAAATATGGTTTTCAGTTACAATAATTAATCCTAAAATTCGACATTAGTACCTTACTTTTAGCAGCATCAGTCGCACGCGCTCACAAGATCTCCCGGTTGTGAATTGAGTTCACTAGAGACTTGCACTAAATGGTTCATTTGAATCAGTGAGTTGTTGACTCTAGAACAGCTGCAATCGAATCATTCTAATTTGTGAATGAATCTTTTGGTGCGATTTGCGAACCGATTTAAAAGCTTCATTGAAAAGAATCAGTTCGTTCTTGAATCAGAAACCGCTTCTGCGTGCCAGAGCACATGATATAGCCTATTATAAGGAGTAACGATATGTTTTATGAAATGTAGTTAAGTAAAAAGTACGATCTTATGCTTTGGAATGTAGTGAAGTAAAAGTAAAAGTTACTAAAAATAAAACTACTCCAGTAAAGTACAGATACTTGAAAAATGTACTTAAGTACAGTAACGAAGTAAAGCTACTCCGTTACTGTCCACCACTGCTGTCCTCACCCTCCCTCTACTGGTCACCGTCCTCACCCTCCTGGCCATCCACATGCTGCTGTCTGTCTGGCCACAGATTCTCATCCACATCACAGCGTATACTCTCCCTTGCAATGCAATGAGGGAAGCGTGCATGTCGCAACCATCCCCTACAATGATCTCCTGTAATATCCTCACATGCAGCGTCCATTGCATTGAGCAGGGACCTCTGATCTTGAGCCCGACGCTCATACACTCTCCACCTCCAAGCGGAGAAAAACTCCTCAATAGGATTGAGGAAAGGAGAGTAAGGTGGTAGGAACACCATGACCATCCTGGATGAGTAGTGAACCAGGCCCTGAGAGCGGGCCACGGTGGAAATTCACACTGTCCCATACAATGACATATTGTGGTAGGTGAGGCCCTACGAGAACTCTCTCATTTTCAGGGATCAAATCAAAATGAAGGCAGTCCTAGAAGATGAGGAGCTTCTGTGTATTGTATGGGCCAAGACTGGGCATGTGAGTGGCCACACCATTCTCAGATATGGCAGCACACATAGTTATAGTGCCCCCTCGCTGGCCTGGGACATCCACTGTGGCCCGGTGGCCAATAATATTATGGCGTCGTCTTCGGACCTTGGCCAGGTTGAAGCCAGCTTCATCCACAAACACGAGGATGTGAGGGGTCAGTCAAATCAGTCAAATCAGTCATACAGAAGAGTCATACACTACAGTTACAGACAATTACATAGGAATGTTCTATGTTCTCCACAAGTTCAATATACTACTGGCCACTACTCCAGTGGTTCCAAACCTGGGGTATATGTACCCCTATGCAGAGGTACTACAGGGGTTGTTTGACAGAAAGGGGAGGGGGAAATCATCAATGACTAGACTTACTGAAATATTACAGTAAAACCCAAAGTATTAGATAGATTTACATGGGAGGCACTACAGTTTTTTTACGATTGCTATGACAATTTTTTCAATACTTTTAACAATTTTCCTAAACTCTAAATGAAACAATTAACATGACCATCTGTGTAGGCTATACAATAAACAAATTTCTTGTTGCTCTGACACAAAATGCATAGAGTTGACACAAATTTAAAATGCTTGAACTTTCTTTAAACACAAGCTCAACCAAGACCAAAACAATGTCATTTTACTGCCAAATTTTCGAAGGCTTTCACACTGTATGTCAGAACAGATAACATCATGTTCTAATTTATGTTTCACATATTGTGAGTTGAAGGACAAATATGTCCCCTGTATTTTATATTATTCCATAGCTAATGATAAACAGCTGATTGCAAATATATAAGTTGATTCCCATATAGGAAACATACTCAGGTGTTGAGGGTCTTTCAATCCCATGATCATACGGTATACAGTAAAAGAGGACCTCTTTGGGCTGATCTTGTGTGGAAAAAAGCACTCCTGCATAAATGTGAGATTTTAGAAGATCTGTACCAAAGATTGGTACTAGAGAAAAGGGACAGGTGGGAGACCACTTGTCAAAATATGTGATCACGCCATTACCAGTGCAGTCAGAGCCTGGTTTGACACCCATTCGAGAATGATGTTTCTTTTCCTTGCCCTTTACTCCCCTTTCCTCAACCCCATTGAAGAGTTTTACTGAGCCCTGAGATGGAAGGTTTTTCACCATCGACCCTCCAGCAGTCCCTCCAGGATGCAATGGATGCTGAATGCCAAGACATCACAGCTGAACAATACTAAGGAAGGAAAAGGCATACCAAAAGATTCTTCCCAAGATGCATTGCCAGAGAAGATATCAGGTATGACTTCTGCGTTTGGTCACATGCTATCATCCACATCATACCCAGGGGCGTAGTTTATGGGGGGGTGGGGGGAGGTAACCCCCCCAATATTCAAATCCATCAGTTACAACCCCCTCAATATTTCAACATGAAAATCACAGTAGATCAAATGAAAAATATGTAGAATTCATTTATTTTGTAACAATCATTTTGTTCCTAACCAAATATGAGTTTGTCATAATAAATCAGACAAAAAATACTCCCCCTCCATTGAACCGATTGGTAACGCCCAACCAATCGCACTTTCACCAAACCAATGCTAGGTGGTGTTTGAATGGGAGAGCACACGGGTAACGTTAGCGCCAAAAATGAAGAGAAGCGCTGCACAGCGGACTATATTTAACTGCTGGTCAGGGAGGGATGCAAAATAAATAAATAAATAAATAAAGCATATACTGAGAATGAGGTATGAAAATATTGTGTAATAGCTAAGTACACACCACATATATTTTAGCTAGCTAATCCATTGCAATGTATTTAGCTATAACTATCAGTATAACAAGTTACCAAAGCAGCTGTCTGTTTTGCTAGTTTATTTTTCAATAGTGTCTGTAATTATCAATGACAAAAGTATTCACATCGGTGTTTGTTTCCTTCCTTAATCTGACTTTTGAACGAATTGGATGAATGAACGATTTAAGTGGCTAACTCATTAAAACAGTGAAACGCTTCCGCCTACTGGTGGTTTCAATACTTAATTTCTTTCTTTTGATAATCTCTACTATGTTAGAATTTTATGAATGATGATTATACACAAATTTCATAACGTTATGAGATGTATAATCTCTTAACATGTTTTTATAACAGATTCGAGGTAAATATAGCAGCAGGGTAGAAAAGTCAGCAAAGGCAGAGGAGGAGCAGGTGATCAGGTAAAGAAGATGCCATTCAATCAATAAAATAAAATAGGAAACAGTATAGACAGTTGTTCAAGAGCCGATGTGTTTCCCTTAAAAAAAAGTAAAATGCATTAAGGTGGAATGTAAAAATCTTAAAATAAATGTCTTAATGTTGTCTCTTTCATATTTGTATATGTTGAATTTGTAATCAGTTAAAGCATGTAGATAGATAGTTAGTTAGATAGATAGATAGATAGATAGTTAGATAGATAGGAAAAAAATAATGAATCCAATAACAATACACAAAAAAAAAAAAAAAAAAAAAATTGAAAAAAATAACAGGCAGCATACAACGTTCAACCCCCCAAAATGTTCAAACCAAATCTACGCCCTTGGCAGAAGACCAGGCAGATTAGATTACTTTTATTTATTTTTTTTCTTCTGTGGCTTTTTCTGTTCTGTATATTTTGTATTTTCACATAATACAGTTTTTTACAATCGCTATGACATTTTTTTTCAATATTTCTAACAATTTTCCTAAACTCTTAACGCACCAACACACCTACAACACACAATTGAAAAAAGAATTACAGTTTTTCAGATACTTTTTCTAAACTCTTAACACAGACTCACACCTACAAAACACAATTGGCCAAATGGATAATTTTCTTCTCAAAAACACATTTTGTTAAATATATACTAACTCTTCATTTCAAAATAGAACACATCTTTCTCTGCACACACTAACTTTACCAAAACACTGCAAATCTGACTCAAAAATGAAATTATTCTGTCAAAGAATAACACTTGTTTTCACTTCACAAGGTACATGCAGTCAATCAAAGTACACCAGGTTTCAAAATACTGGCTATTATTGACATTACAAAAACTGCATAGACTTTTATGTTTCAGTTTTACAAGTATTTACATGCAAAAACATGCAATCCACCATTTTAACACTAAATGTCTTGGTTGGGAACTGTATGTCCACATGTACAGTAATGTTCACATTCAAAAGCATTCCAGTAAAAAGCAAATCAGTTTTTTTCCTTTACTGTTTACTACAGGAGGTACAGTAGAAACACAGTATGATAGAACAGAAAAAGTTTTACAGTATTGCTTACAGTGAACAAAATATCCATGAAACACACAAGAGCATTCTGAGAAAAACAACAACAAAAAGCCCAGATAAAAAAGGGGGGGGGGGTACTAAAAAAGCACAAAATTACTGTATCTAATCTCTGCGATCTTCAGGGTTAGGCCACATGTTTTCATCAACATCACATCTGATATTATCCAAGGCGATGCACCTGGGATAAAACCGCTTGGTATGTCGGATCCACCCTTAGAAATCATGAACTGTGATGTCCCTGCAGCCAGCATCCATGGCTTCAAGGAGGGACATCTGGTCATGTGGCTGATGGTCATAAACCTTTTACCTCCATGAAGAAAAGAACTTTCTTTTGTTGAGGAATTGTGAATAGGGTGGAAGGAAGACATTTAACAGTCTTGGGTGGACTTCAAACCATCTTGTTATTGCTTGCGAATGATGGAAAGCCACATTGTCCCAGGTAATTACAAAGGTCCTCATGTTTTCACCCTCCTGATCCTGCTCTGGAACCAGGCGCTGGTGGAGATCATTGAGAAAGGCAACATTGTCGTCGTAGCTCCTTGACTCTCTCACTGTTCCTCTCAAAGGGAACAGTGCAGAGCTGCTTCATCCTCTTCACTCTGTGTTTGGACAATGTCCGCGTAATGGTTGTGAGGCTGATGCTATCGATATTGTCAAATATCTCATGGTCCTACACAATTCTAGTTTTAATTTCATGCAGTTTTATTGCATTATTTGCAACAACCATTTCTACAATGGGAAGCTCTTGATCATTATTGAGGAGCTTTCCTCTTCCCCCAGAGAGGGGAAGACGTTGCATTCTTTAGAGGGACAAAAAATTCTACATATGCATTACTGTATGACATCATTGACATGTCAAGTGAGAATAGAAACAATCCACGTAAATTACAATACTTACCTGTTGGTTTGTTGAAAGATGCATATAATGGAGGCAACCGTTGACCACCTCAAATTGGGCTGCACTCTTTCACCAGCTTCTTAGAGTGAGAGACCGAGGTTGATTACATGGTCATTGATTACATGGTCTACCTTGCCCTCTCCTTGGGCCTGCTCGTCTCCCTGGCCCTGCTCCTCTCACTGCACCTGCACCTCTTACTGCACCTCTCACTGCATCTCTCACTGCTCCTGCACCTCTCACTGCATCTCTCACTGCTCCTGCACCTCTCACTACATCTCTCACTGCTCCTGCACCTCTCACTGCATCTCTCACTGCTCCTGCATCTCTCACTGCTCCAGCACCTCTCACTGCATCTCTCACTGGGCCTGCACCTCTCACTGCATCTCTCACTGGGCCTGCTCTTCTCCCTGGGCCCCTTGCTCTTACTCTTCCTCGTCCAGACATTACAGTGTTTGTCTTTTTCTGTTTCTGTTTCCAAAAACATCACTCCTCAAAGTCCTCCTTTTACTGTATAAGTGTCAATGTAATAGAAAAATATAACCCCTGCCACTGAGTCTAAGCCAGACTGGAATCAGCTGTGGTTCAGCAATTTCAGCTAAATCAGCTGTGTGTCAATTGTTCAATTGTTTATTTATTATCAGCTGAGATATATTGTTTTTGAACTGATATCATTGCAGAAGCAGAGGTTTTTATACTGTATCTAAGGTTTGGAATATTGTTTTTGCTATTGTGGGATGTTGTGTGTTAACATTCGTAAATACTATAAAAACAGTCCATAATTTTGTTGGGAGGTATGGCTTGTCTATTACAGTTTTTTACGATAGCTATGACATTTTTTTCAATACTTCTAACAATTTTTCTAAACTCTTAACGCACCAACAGTTAATTTCATGCTCAAAATCACACATTGTAAACTAAACTTCAACACACATTTTCAAATTACAACAATACCCTAACACAATACACTACATCTACCAAGACACTGCAAACATGTCTCAAAATCAAATTATTATTCCAAAACACTAACACATATTCTCCTTCAACTGGAACATTTAGTCAATCATAGCACAATATCATAAAAAACACTAACATCAAATGGAATTACAGAAACTGCATTATTTTAGGTGTCAGGACTGACGTTTTACAATAGACAGTATATTGCTTTATCATAGATTGTGTTTTACACTACAGTTTCTTTTTCTTTTTGGGTTTAGTAAATGCATGTATTTTGTTTATTTTGCTGCAGAAATTCAATACAAAAAATGAATGACCCATCTCAGAGTAGCTTTATAGAATGAAAGGTTTATGGGGGGAACAAAGAAAGAGACAGAATTGCTGCAGTAAAGGCTTTATTTGCAACAGGACATTAGAAAAAAAAGAAAAAAAAAAGAATGCAAGAAAACAACAACAATGACAAAAAAATACAATATAGCAGTCATTTACATTTTTTTACAATCGTTATGACAATTATTTCATTACTTTTAACGATTTTCCTAAACTCTTAACACAGTTAGCACAACATCCGTCTGTGTAGACTATACAATTAACACATTTCTTGTTGCTTTGACACAAAATGCATACAGTTAACACAAATTTAAAATGCTTGAACTTCTTTTACACACAAGCTCAACCAAGACCAAAACTAATGTAATTTTACTGCCAAATTTTCAAATGCTTTTACACTGTATGTCAGATCAGATAACATCATTTTCTAAAACTAACTTATAGGCTAAAGTCAAAGTGAATTGCTGTTCATATTGTGAATCGAAACACAAATATGTCTCCTGGATTTTCTGCCATTGCTAATGAGCTGATTGAAATTATGCAAATACAAATTATGCAAATTACATCTTATTCCCATCTAGAAAACACACTCAGGTGTTGACGTTCTATCAGTTGCATGACCATATGATATACAGTAAAATAGGACTTCTTTGGGCTGATCTTTTGTGGGAAAGTATTATTCTTAAATTCTGGAATAGTACTTACTAATTACAGTTAAAAAAAAATTTAATAAAAAACTATGTGTACTGTGTTAAGCTAACTGAGACTTGTTATAGCACTTGCTCTTTTGTTGATTTTGATTGCTTCTATTGTCCTCATTTGTAAATCATTTTGGATAAAAGCATCTGCTAAATGTCTAAATGTAAATGTAATGAAAAGTGCACTCCTACATAAATGTGAGACTTTAGAAGATCTGCACCAAAGACTATATATGTGATCACATGGAACAATGAGGCATGCCACCATTCCCAGTGCAGTCAGAGCCTGGTTTGACAACCATTCGAGAATGATGTCTCTTTTTTCCCTTGCTCTTACTCCCCTTTCCTCAACCCCATTGAGGAGTTTTACTGAGCCTGGAGATGGAAGGTTTTTGACCATCATCCCTCCAGATGTCCCTCCAAATGTCCCTCCAGGATGCAATGGATGCTGTATGCCAAGACATCACAGCTGAACAATCCCAGGAAGGATAAGGCACACCAAAAAAATCTTCCCAAGATGCCTTGCCAGAGAAGATATCAGGTGTGATGTGGATGAGAACATGTGACCAAACGCAGAAGACCAGGCAGATTAGATTACATTTATTTATTTTTCTTCTGTGGCTTTTTCTTTTTGTATATTTTGTATTTTCACATAATAAATGACAGCTATATTGTACTTTTTTTCTTGAATTCTTGTTTTCTTTTTTGATTTTTTTGTTAATGTCCTGTTGCAAATAAAGCCTTTACTGCAGCAATTCTGTCTCTGTCTTCCCCCCCCCCCATAAACCATTCATTCTATAATGTTATTTATTGTATTGAATTTCTGCAGCAAAAAAAACAACAACAAAAAAAACCCTGCACTTACTAAACCCCAAAAGAAAAATAAACTGTAGTGTAACACACAATCTATGATCAAAGCAATACACCATCTTGACCTGACACCAATAAATAATGCAGCTTCTGTAAATCCATTTGATGTTAGTGTTTTTATGACATTGTGTTATGACTGACTAAATGTTCCTGTTGGACGAGAACATGTGTTAGTGTTTTGGAATAATAATTTGATTTTGAGACATGTTTGCAGTGTTTTTGGTATTGTATTGTGTTAGTGTATTATTGTAATTTGAAAATTAATGTTGAAGTTTAGTTTGCAATGTGTGATTTTGAGCATGATATTACAGTTTTTTTCAGTCGCTAACAAGCGTTTGTCCAACCAGTTGTCACATTTCAAAACTCTAAACACAATTAGCACAGCATCGGTCTTTGTGGCCATACCATTCACACATTTCATGTCGTTTTCACACAATATGCAGTCAGTGAACACATTTCCACAATGCTTACATTTTCTTACAGTTTTTTTCAATTGCTAACATCCTTTTGTCCAATCTGTAGTAACATTTTCAAAACACTATACACAATTAGCACAACATCAGTCTGTTGTGACAATTCATGTTGTTTTCACACAATATTCAGTAAATTAACACGTTTCTAAAATGCTTAAATTTTATTTTCACATAAGCTTACCCCATTCCAAAATCATAGATTTTTCTTATTAGGGCCCGAGCACCGATAGTGCGAGGACCCTCTTGGAATTGCTCCGTGTATCTTTTTTTTTTTTTTTTTTTACAAATTCTTAAACACGGCATGACAGAAATGAAGATCTAATGTTCCAAACTTTAAATATAGTGTAAAGCCTCTACTTCTGCGACAACAGCAGCTCAAAAGTATTTAAAAAATATCTCTATATAAAATATTGTAACAACTGATAAGCATTTTTAAGTAACAGATCACTAAAATATTTAGAAATAGCTGATTCCAGTCTCAGTTGGAGGAATAGTCAGGTGTTGATGCTCTTTCAATTACATGAACATAGAGTAAAAAATACCTCTTTGAATTTGTTTTGTGGGTGCAGAACAACACAAAGAATCAGAGAGAGAGAAAATAATGCATGGGAGAGGGAGAGGAATAGTTAGATCAGAAGAAGTTAGGTAAGGGAGAAAAAGAGGTAAGGGAGGGGGTAAGAATGTGTGCTGGATTGTGCATTTTTATGTTTGTTTGTTTGTTTGTTTTTCTCTCTTTCACATGTGGAACCTATGAAAACTTATTTCTTCCATGAAATATAAAGGGTAAAGGGTAACTGTTACTTTTTTCATCTCACAGTTCTGACTTTTATTTCTTGCAATTGTGAATTTATCTCACAATTCTGATAAAGTCTGAATTGCAAGATGTAAACTCGCAATTCCAAATAGAAGCAATAGAAGTCCAAATTGTGAGATAAAAAGTTCACAATTACCGTTTTAACTTTTTTTTTATCCTGTGATGGAAACAAGCTTGCATAGTAACCAAAGGCCATGTATATTGTAATTTTTGTTGATCACTGGCATCAGCTACCATGGGGGCACTATCCACCCCCCACCTACTGGAGAGCAATTTCAATCAAGGTTCCAATTGAATTTCTGCATAGGGGACCCTATTTTTTTTCTATTGTACATTCTATAAAGTAATGACTTAATCAGTTTTAGACATTATGTTGCCTAGAATGAACACATTCAACACTTAAAAATGGGTTTCAGTTGAAGGTAACTAAATTACAAAAAAAACCAATACATTTCTATTCAAGTAGAACTGAAACATGTATCTCAAACATGTAAAAGAAAGTAATGCAGTTTTTGTAAAGCCATCCACTGTTAGTATTTTGACAGTCACTGTGCTATGATTGACTATATGTTCCTATTGGATAGAAATCTAGTTCTAAAGTTTTGTCCGAATGACTCGATTTTGAATTGGGTTTGCTGTGTTTTGATAGAGTTAGTATATGTAGAAAAAGGTATTCAGCATTTTGAAATCTGGAGTTTGTATTTATTTAACAAAATGTAGTTTTGGCCAGAAAATTAACTATTTGGCTAATTGTGTGATGTAGGTGTGTCGCTGTGTTAAAAGTTTAGAAAAAGTACTTTAAGTATTGGTAAACGCTTGTTAGCAATTGAAAAAAAACTGTAATTGTAAAAAGGTTATAATGATGGACAACCAGTAACTGACTTATATGTACATACAGGTACCACAGCTCTTTCACTCTATCAGAGTTCCTCTCAAATGGTACCCTGTAAATTTGCTTCATTGTCCATATCCGGTCTATTGTGGAGATGCTTATAGAGTTGACATTTTGGAATATGGAATTGTCTTGTAGGATTGCAGCACGGATCTGTCTCAATGTGATGGCATTATTTCCCATCACCATGTTACAAATCTCTTGTTTGTTGTTCATTGAGAAATTTTCCTCTGCCACCCGTGCAAGGTTGTCGTCCAATCCTAGACATAGAATTCAAAGGACAACACTCCATTCGTAATGTATACCTTATGTATCCCTTACAGAATGAGTTACCTATGTAATTGTACTGTTGTTTTACTTACAGTAACTTTACCACAATTCTAACGCATCACTGCACAGTGACTGGAATACTACTGTAAACTGTATCATCAATACTGTAGAAAATAAACTATTCCATAGTTTATTTTCTCCAATGTTTTTGTCATTTTTAGTATCATAACATCCCATTGAGGTAAGATATTACTGTAGGCCTATCACACACACACAAACGTTTGTTTTTGTGAATTGTAGGGACATTCCATCGGCATAATGGTTTTTATACTTTACAAACTGTATGTGCTATTGCCCTACGCCAACCCTAAACCTAACCCTACCCCTTACAGGAAACTTTGTGCATTTTTACTTTCTCAAAAAAAAAAAAAAACTCATTCTGTATGGTTCATAAGTGTTTTGAAAAATGGGGACATGGGTCATGTCCTCATAAGTCACCCTCTCCTTTTACAGTTTTTCTCAGTCGCTTTGGTACATTTCCCGAATCATCCTTGACATTTGCAAAACAGTAAGTGCATTTCTCAAAACAACTCGTACAAATAGCAAAACACCATGGATTACCTGCAAAAGCCAGTCTTTTACTCAAAATCCTTAGTTCATCTCTCAAAAATAAATATCTGTGTCAATGAACATGTCAGTGCCATCAGAATGACAAGTCCTTGTGTCACTGTGTACGTTACCTGACAGTCAAATTGCTTAGTCATGTTGTCAATATAACAGTGTACTCTGGAGGGATGTTCTGATGTAAACTATGGCAACATTTTGGATGACAGTTACTGTATTGAACATTATGCCATATGCTTATGTATGCCATATATCCATTTCAAAAGTACAAATTTACACATTATTGTATGTGGGATATTGATTGAAAGAGACTGGATAGAATTCCTAGTTACACTTTTACTAGTGGTCTGACCAAAAAAAAAAACAAAACAAACAAAAAAAAAACCTTTACAATGTCATTGTGATATAGAGAAGGAAAAAAGAAATATGGGCACAAAGATGAAAATAAAAAAGATAAGTCCACTGTGTAACTCTTGTGTCTGTCTATACAGTGTAGGCTTTCCAACTGAAGAGTCATGAGATGAACCTTTGAGCTATTTCAGAGAAATGGTTTATCATTGGCTTATATACATTCTCTTCATTAGTCAAGATTCACTTGCACAATTCATGCCAAATTTACAAAAAGTCTAATAATAATGTTTAAAAAAAAAAAAGTGCTTGGCAGTTTATGACAACTAGATGAACCTTTTTGCATTCAGAGACTTATACGATGAACTAACGACTAGATGTTTTGAGGGGTAAGACTATTGCACAGAAAACTATATAATACATTTTGAGCAACATGACATTAGCAACTGATAATGTAGGAAACTGCAGATAAATGTGCATAATCAACTGCATGAATGTACAAAAGCAATCGCAACTTGTTCAAAAGAATGAGAAACTGGTTTTATGATGTGTATAAATGCCTAGATGATATGGAGGTTGTACAAGTAGTTTTGAGAATTTCATTTCTGATTTGAGAAATGCACCAAAGTGACTGAGAAAAACTCCTGTGTCATACCCATGTCATTATACAAAGTTGTGTCCTGATATGTTACAAAAACACGCACACACACACACACACACACACACACACACACACATACACTAAATGAATAGGTAAATGTGTAAATAAATATATTTCTTGTTCTATGCTCAATGTACTGTCGTATACAACATAAAATTCCATCATTGACTGACTACATACCTGTTTTCCCTGCGAAAGGTTTGGATGATGGAGGAGACTGTAGAGGGAGGCACATTAGGCTGCACTCGGCGACCTGCCTCCACCATTGTGAGGCCATGGTTGATGACATGGTCTATAATTGTGGCCCGAATTTCATCCGGGACAGCATGGTGTCTTCGTGCTCCTCGGCCTCTTCCCCCTATTCCACCACCACGCACCCTTACTCCTCCTCCTCTTCTTCTTCCTCTTCCTCTTCCTCTTCCTCTTCCTCTCCCTCGAGCAGGCAGCTGCCCTTGTTCATTTACTTGGCCAGGTGTCTCCATGTTCAGAAATTGTACTGGTCCTGCATGGTCAAGCTCTTTACATACGTTTGCAGCATTCACAGTCATGGACAGCACCTGTCAGGTAACTGAACATACTGTTTGATTGGTCATCTGAGATGTGTGAAACTCCTCCTTCATTAGTCAAGTTCTAGTATCACCTGGCTGTCAATTGCTGTAATAAATTTATCAAATGTTCCAAGGATTCATATATGGTATTCATGGTATTATGTTCTTGACTAATTTTGACAATTGAACAGACTATTGTGCATGTGATGACTTATACAATGAAATGACGCTGACACGTTTTGGAGCAAACAACCATTAGACTGAGAATCAACAATCAGTTTAGATCAACAAGATCTATTCACTTGGAAATTGTGCTAAATGTAGGCTACCTGTACTTAATCATTTGCAAAAATGTAAGACAAATGTGAGACATTGAGACATGTACTTAGACATTTGCAATTTGATGAAATGAATGAGAAAATCAATTCTGTTGTTAACAATTTCCAAGTGGTTTGGAAGTTTGTCCAAGTTGTTTTAAGAATGTAATTTCTGTTTCAAGAAATGAGCCAAACCAATGGAGAAAAACTGTAATACACAAGTTTTACAATTTGAGTTGAATTACTAAAATAAATTAGTAAAACATATAAATAAAAATAAAAATAAAAAAATCAAAAATTAAAATGTAAAATAATCATAGTAATAACAATAATAATAATTAAATCTACAGCAATATATGCACATGTGTATGTATGTATATATATATATAATATTATATACACACAGATGTATAAATCAAATCATTATATGCATATAAAGGCATTATAATAAGCTTAAAATTCAATGTAATTACAAAATTAAATTGTATTACAGAAGCTTAGAAAAATATTTACAAAACATAATGACATAAATTAACGCCGGCAGAACTTTGACACTTCACAGAAGAATAGCGACTCATTATGGCCACGATAAATCAGAAAAATGTGCAAAGATCAAAATGTAGAAGAAGAAGAAGATCAATTGCCAGTGCATTGAAACAATTGTGCTCTACATTTTGTCTTATGCGCAAATGCACTGATGTACACTGATGCACACACAAATCATAAGTTATGACTGAAAATATATGCATAAATTAATTTGATCCTATTAGCGAAACGAAACCGTTATCTGACCATAACTACACTGTGAAAATTTTCACGAATCGAAATAGTGATGTAAATGAATCAGGGAATGGTTAACTGACCAAATTTTTAAGATCTGAATAGTTAAGGGATTAAGAAAGGGTTAACTGACAAAAACTAAACTATGAAAGCGAAGTTCTCAAGCAAAGGCACAACAACCAAAACTTTATTGTCAAACAAAGTGTACAAGTATATATATATCTATATATATATATATATATATATATATATATATATATATATATATATATATATATATATATATATATATATTATTATATATATATATATATATATATATATATATATATATATATATATATATATATATATATATATATATATATATATATATATATATATATAAATATGTATATACATATTTATGGCAAGCCGTTCAGGAAAAAATTATATTTATAATATGAAGTCTGAATATATAGAATGATAGTCTGAATATATATAGAATGAAAGTCTGAATATATAGAATGAAAGTCTAAATATATATGGAATGAAAGTCTGAATATATATAGAATGAAAGTCTGAATATATATAGAATGAAAGTCTGAATATTTATGGAATGAAAGTCTGAATATATATAGAATGAAAGTCTGAATATATATAGAATGAAAGTCTGAATATATATAGAATGAAAGTCTGAAAATATATAGAAGGAAAGTCTGAATATACATAGAATGAAAATCTGAATATACATGGAATGAAAGTCTGAATGTATAGAATGAAAGTCTGAATATACATGGAATGAAAGTCTGAATATACATGGAATGAAAGTCTGAATATATATAGAATGAAAGTCTGAATATATATAGAATGAAAGTCTGAAAATATATAGAATGAAAGTCTGAATATATAGAATGAAAGTCTGAATATATATGAAAGTCTAAATGTATGTGAAAGTGTGAATATGTGAAAAGAAAGTGTACCATTGACAATTCTCACTGAATAATGTGTAGCTTGTTTTAGCCTTTTGAATTGTGATTCCTTTAAAAATGTCATTCTCTGAAATTTTCCAATACTTTGGTGAGCTACAAAACTTTTTTGCAACAGTTGGTCATACTCCAAACAACATAAACAATTTGGAGTCTACATCACGTCATCTCGAGGATCATATTTCCATTCTTGCAACATTCTTAGCGCTTATGGGCAGTCATGTTCAACAAAATGTTGCTGAAAGAACATTATGCATCATTCTCGAAGGAATTTATGAATCTCTTAGGGAAATGTTGGCTGAAATAGTGCTCCAGGTAGAAGCTGATACACAAGTGCATGGTAGAGGTGCACATTCTGCATCACAGAGAGGAAGCCTGAGGTGAGTGGTGATAATTTATTGTACTTTAACCTCTTTGCAAGTTGCAAACAAAATAATTAATACAAGTTATGCATTAACACTTTGTGAATTAGCACATTTTTGTTATTTTGTTTTTTCTCGTTTGAGGTACAACATATCAGCTGCTCTGTTGATTCACATGCAGGACTTAGGATTTAGCTGGATGGCCATATCACGAATGTTGTCTGTAAACATTCGAACACTGTACAACCACAGGAGACAACTTGGTTTAGTGGACTATGGGAGCTTCACAAACATTTCAAATGATGATCTAGATCGTCATATTACTGAGGTTCTTCAACAAACCCCTGGATCGGGAGAGACCTACATCACTGGTAGTTTGAGAGGAAGAGGGATCAGAGTTCCGCGATGGCGAGTGCGAGAGCGTTTAAGAATCATAGATCCAGTGGGAAGAGCCTTAAGAGGACTGAAGGGCTATTCAACGGAGAGTCTACAATGTCTCTGTCCCAAATCAACTGTGGTATGTGTTTTGTAAATTTGTAATTACTCTCTAGCTGGTTAATGAAGCAAGATTGCTGTTGCTGTAAAATCATAATGAAAAAGTGAGATAATGCAACATAAAAAAAAAAAAGTATAAGCATGAAAAAAAAGAGAGATTTAGATTAATTAATTAATTATATTATTATTATTAATTTTTATTTTTTAACAGTTTTTTGGCAAGAAAAAGACAACAAAGCCAAAGAGTTTAACTTTGATGTGGTTTATAAGAATAAGAATAATGATAATAATAACTATAATAATAAGGAATTCCAGAAGCCTTAGTCTGGATCCAACCCTTAAATGAAGAACCAAATACCTGAGAAGAGAAGATGCCAGCCATCAGAAAACATACAGAATTACAAAAAATTGCCATATGTTAAATATATTCAATTTCTACAATATATAAATGTAATGTAGAAACTTGATTTACTGTTCTTCAAGAGGTATGACAGAATACATGTAGTTATTGATTAGCTGTTACTTCAATAATTACTTATTAGTTATAAAATAAATAAAATTAGAGATACGTTACTATTATGGTTGTTTGCTTTTTGTAAAATCACCATGAAAATGTGAGATAACGATACATTTAAAAAAAAAGTAAAAATAATAAATAGGAAAAGAAAAAAAACAAAAAATATAATTTTCACAAAACAAAAGCTAAAAGAAAAAAAACCATTTCCATTGTTGTAACCCATTTCTTATTACCTTGATTAGTCCTTTTAAGCCGTGTATGTGTGTGTGTGTGTGTCAGGTATTGTCCTTACATGGATGTTTTGTCTGCCTGCTCAGTTTTTCTTCTGTGTCTCTTGCATGTTCTCTTGTTATTTAATTAAATATAATTTAATTCTGCTGTCCTTCGTGTTTCAGTTCACCTCAACATTTCAGTTGGCGCTTAAGATAAGAGTAAGGGTATAAAGATACTGAGAGACAAAAGTGTATTTGTACTGTTAATTTTCATTTTTATCTTTAATGTTGAAATACACTGTTTTAATTTCCATTCCTAAATCAAACCATCTGTTTTTACTTGATTTCTTAAACTGAACAATTAATTCATATTTTATTGATATTATTTCTATTATTTCTTTATCAGATTGAGTTTATGGCCTCCTTATGACACATATAAAATGGTTAAGTAAATAGATTTTAAAAAGAAAACAATAACTATATATGTATATATATATATATATATATATATATATATAAAATGCAACTGTCTAAAGTATTAACAGAGATATATAGCTGGTTATATACATCAAATAGCACTTTATGCAGTAAAATGTTTTATTTTTGATTGGTACTTTACTGTCATTGCTTATTAAATACAATAAGATAGATCGTAACATTCAGCTATTTTCTTTAAAGAACACTATTCTAAATTAGTTACAAAACAAAAAGAGGGAACCATAGCAGCATGGGCAAATATTTTGTGGGCATAACACTAATAATTTTGATCATTTCTCTTGGCAAAGTTTAGCTACTTAGTGTCTTGGTACAAGGATGTGAAATAATTCTACTGAAGAAATCCCTTATGAATGGAATATGAATGTCAATATTCAATTCTGTGTTGTTCAGTCTCACATAGGACTGAATATTCTTGTCATCCTTGAGGGTCTCAATAATTTGGTTCATGAGAACTTCCAGACGGGTCATAGTAGATTCAATCCAAGCCTGAGTGTCTTCAATCAGTTGCTCAAGGGTCATCTCAGCAAAAATGTCCTGGGCCTTGGCTTTGACAGTTTTGTAATAGTCTTCAATAATTCTCTTGGTCTTCTCAGTCTGCTCAGCTATTTTTTTCAGAATGTTGGAATTGACAGCATCAGAGAAAACTTTACTGATCCAGGATGAAAGCTTGCCCAGATCTTGAAATTTGATAGAGCTAATGAGCTCCTCTGCTTTCTTCACATTTAATTTCAGGATTTCAGGAAGCTCTTTCAGACAGTGATCAGTGGTACTTTCTAGCTTCTCGTACTTATTGCTGATGTCATTGTAAAGTGCAGAGATGAAATATGTTACTGTGTCTTTCAAATCCTTTAATGAAGCAACTTTCTCCTTCAGCCACAAAAGAATTTGACCAGGGAGCTCCTTGTTCCACTGTGCCTGGAAGCTCAGTCTGTTTGGGTCCTCTATTGCAATGTCAACCTTTAGAATGTCCATGTAATCCTCAGACTGTAATAAAAAATAGATAATGTCACTTATTGATCATGTCTACTTGTATACTGAATGTTCAAAGTTTTAATATGTTAATTGATATGTAAGATACACTAAATGTGTAATAAATCAACTTTTATATTTTTAAAAAATTCTTACTGGGTTTGCACCAAAAAGTCTTCCTGTATGGTGGGATAAGCTCTTGCTCTGTAGCTGAAGACCAAGAAGTCCAGCAGATGGGGATGATACAGAAACAGTAAGACCTTCTTCTGTTTTTCCAGTTAAATTGTGGTAAAACATAAATTTCACATCTGGAAGATTTACTTTGGCAACATTTGAAATAACGGCCTTTGAGACTTCTGTGTTGGTCTCAAGAACTCCATTATAGTTGTTCTCAAAATATTTATGCTCCACAATTAGATTGGTAAACAGTTTCATCCCTGAATTCATGTTGAAGGTGGCAGAGCCACTGGTTTTGCCATTGAGTACACCAAACTCAGAGCTAACCTGAGTTTCAAACTGGGCAGCAATTTCCTCCTGATTAAGGATCTCAGCCTTGGTATTCATAATGATCATAGCTGTTTTCACAGAGAAGTCATAGGTCAGGTCTCCCATGACAGGGATCATAATTGAGTCCTTAATATTGGGAAGTGTGATCTTGGCAAAATAAGGACAATCATATGTATCGGATGTGGTTTTGGTAGTTGTGAAAATGGGTATTTTAATTTTCCTAATAATAGAATTAAGGACTGGTTGCATGTTGAACATCTTAGGGTTTTTCACATATTTAAACTTTGCATCCATATCAAAGGTCTGCTGAGGTGTGATCAAGATTTTTTTAAGGCCTGTGTCCTCCCATAAAGAAAATTTCTCTACATACACTGTTCCTTTGTTAATGAATGGGACAGTCAATTTAGGAATGTTAATCGGCAAGGTCACCACATTAAAGTCAGCCTCACCATTTACTGATGCAGAGAACTGAATTTCCTTCTCACCATTAGCCATACTAATGTAATGAGAAAACTTATATTGATTGAACCTAGCAAGACTGGTCCAGCTGGCCTGCTGCACAGAGGGATTCAGAGTTAAAGCCATATCGTTCTGCAAATCAACTTTACTGGACAACATAAGTGGAAGCATTACTTTAGTGTTTTTCTTGTTCTTGGTGTCAAAGATAATTTCAAAAGGCACAACCTTGAAGTTAACTGAGTTGGTAATGGTGCCTTCAACTCTGCCAATCAGTTCAGCATCATGAGACCCACTCAGCTCAACCATGGGTTCCTTCAAACGAATCTGCCCTTTCACTGCTGCAATGCTTCTCTTGATGAAAGGAGTTTCTGTCTCTGCATACACATTAAACTTGATCTGAGTCAAACCTCTAGTCTCAACATCAACTTTCTGCTTCATCTTGAGAATACTGCTGTCAGTGTCACCATCAAATGTCAGTTTTATGGATTCCACATTCACCAGAATCTCCAAGTTACTCTTATGGGTTCCTTCATCACAATAATCAAAGACAGACAATTTTCCTTTGCCATTATTTCCAAGGGTGAGGGTGATTATGCCAGATTCCAGCTGAGCAGCAGTTTTTTGGATCATTGTGGCTTCACTGAAGATGTTGGCCACTGGCATGTTCACACTGTGGATGTAAGAGGTCTCCAAAGTACCTGAGAAGACATTTTCTGTGCTCAGAAATGCATTGCTCACTAAGTCAGCCCTGTATGGTTCTGTCGTAGCCTTAGCTGTGGTCTTGGAAGATACCTGGGCAATAGGGCCATTGATGGACATGAATCCCTCGTGATCAAGAGAGAAAGCTATATGATTTGCTTTCACTGTCTCAGTCAAAGACAGCTCTTTCATTCTGGTGATGATAAGGTGAGCAGTGGCATCAAAGGTGTATGCCAAGAGATCAATAGGAGTCTGGAACTGAGAATTCAGGTAAGCAGTGAATTTGTCTGTTGAGTTATTAAGTTCAGCACTGGTCTTCAGAATGTGCTCCGAGGATTTGATTTCAATCTCACCATGCAGCATTCCAAAGCAGGGGAGCCTAATGAGGTCAGTGACCATCTGCTTTACTTCATCAGCCAAGGTGTCAAAATCATAAGCCATCATTTCTTTGACTTTGGTATTTAGTAGTTTTGTCAGCTCATTCATTTGTTCAAAGATTCTATCAAATACTGGTTTTATGTCAAGAGAGTTTAGGTAACTTGCAGCTGACTGCATAATTTCCCTTAGTTCATATTGTTTCATTAAATCCACAGCTTCATCGATGATTTTCTCAACCATCGCCTCAATCTCATATTCTGCCAAAACCTCATCAATTTTGTTGATAATTTCATTTATCTTGGTGATAATGCCAGATTTTTGGCCCAAACTGTCAATCAAGTCCTTAATGGGTTGCAGGTTTTTGCCCATTTCCATTACTACAGCTTTCATATCAGAAGCAAAAAGTCTCACATCATCCAAGAACATGTCCACATCAAAATTTACAATTACCTGTGAAAGTTCATTTCCTTTGCTTTTAAAAGTGGATGTAATATCATATTTAGTATCAATGCCATCAACCAGGTCAATGCTACGATCTTTAATGGTGAGCATTGCAATTTTGACCTCCTCTATGAGAAAAGGCAGCTTATCAATGAAAGGCAGGTAAATAAAATGACTATCACTGTTTTTCTCATATTTCAGAGCACTTGTGATGCCAAATTCTTGATTATCACTGGCTTTGTTCAAGAGGTTGGTGGACACAGTGCCTTTCAGTGCAATACCCATGTTATTTGGAGTGTTGAAGATGTCCAGGGAGTGGTCAAATGCATGGTCATTCAGCATAGACTCCATATTGAAGTTAAACTTTTGCTGCTGAGGGGTGATAGCACTAGTTATTTTATGCTGGAAGTTAGTTTTAATGGAGTTTCCATTGTTCAACTGGTGAGAAGTTGAGGCCTTCCATTCATGCTTGTATGAATAAGACTTAGGTTCAGCTTGAAGGAGCAGCATGCTTTTCACCTGGCCACTGTGTTTTCCATACAGGTTAAGTGCTCCATCAGAGTTAAAGGAGCTCTCAACATTCACACTGAAAGGTTCTGCTTTAGTTAGGATGTTGCTTTCCAGTTGGAGAGAGGGAGAGTTGAAGTGCACCTCATTGCTGAACTTTGTGGAAAACCCAGTGATCTCAAACTCCGAGCTTTGAGTCATTTGACTGCCCATGAGTTTTCCATTTGTGCTGCACTTTGCAGTGGCTGTCTGGTCAACATACGTGATCTCATATGTATGTCTCAGTTCCTCTTCACCTGATATCCCCTTCAGAGTTCCAGTAACTTCCATCTTGTAGGGCTCTGCCTTCATCTGGGCCTCATTGCTGAAGAGGATACCAATTACTTTAAGATCATTTTCAGCCTTTAAAGATGCAGTAAATTCATGTATGTCCACTGCAATGTTGTGCCTGTAGAAGTTGTTCTTATTCAGGTAGCTGTTGGATATAGAATGCATGGCCAAAGATTTGAGGGTAACTATCAGTGAGTCTGTGTTTTCTATTTTAATCTCTTGAAGTGATGCAATCAAGTTGTTGGAGAGGTTTAGACCATCTTCATTCAGCTTGAGAGTGATCATGTTTCTGGTGTTGGCATCGAAAATGTCACCCTTGTACATGCTCTTTAGGTATACTTCTGAACTTGCAAGTCTTCCTTCAACTTTGAGTTCAACGCTGTTCTCATTGACTGTTCCCTTGCTGGAGACAGACACTGTAGCACCTGTAGTTGTAATTACACCATGGAAAATGTTTTCAAAGATCAAAGAGCTGATCTGAGCACTAGTGGTACAGCTAGTTGTCAGGCCATCTTTGGTGAATGACAGCGTGCCTTTGTTAGAGGCATGGTTGGCAGCAAAGTTGATCTTGGCATCACTATTGAGCTCCAGTCCCTGGGTGCTTAGGGACCCAGTAAGCTGGGAGAAAGCTCGGTTTGTGTTGTCATCAGCCTGGGACTCAATCCTGATAGTGACCTTCTTTATAGTTGCAGAGAAATCTACCTGGTTTTGAAGCTTGGTCTCATAAGCTCTGGTGACAGAATCAGACTTAATGGTAAACTTAGCTTCATTTAGTTCAATGTTGAACTTGGTGGTGTGTTGGACTGGGTCATTCTCTATGTCAGTGTTCAACTCAAATGAAAGTTCTCCACTGGCTGCTGTAGCTTTTATCTTGTTTAGTATTTGGAAATTGGGACAGTTTAAACTGAAAGTTGATTCAGCTCTTGCCTCTGTCGATTTGGGTTGAAGTAAAAAGGTTTGTGTGGCAGTAGTTCTAGCAGATATTGGTCCTAAATTTAGTGATCCATCTAAACTGCCATCTCCTGTGATTTCAGAAGAAACCAATGCCTGGGTTGTGTATACCAGTGACATCTGCATACCCAGAGGGCTGAAGGCCTCGATCTTGTAATTTCCTGTTGCTTTCACTTCATCTGTGATTTTGGCTGTTTCCATTAGACTGAAGCGTGCATCTATGAGCTTATGTTTCAGGGAAGAAATGATGTCGAACTTCGCAATGTCCTCTGTAATTTCAGCAATTTGTGCAGATCCTGCATGTAACAAACATGGTCATTAATTCTAGAAATGACAAAAAAAAAAAAAAAACACCCAAAGACCCATATCAATTAAAACTAAAATCATGTATCATGTATAGGCCTACTGCATATATGCATATGTTTACCTTCCACAGTAAAAGCAAGAAGTTCCACAGGACTGTTTGCAACAACTTTGTAGCTTGTAATGTAGCTGGGCTCATTGACAGTGTTGTTGCCACCAGAAAAAACTGCCTCTATATCATAAAAGTTAGTGTTCATTTTTGCTGATACCTCTACCATTCCTAGAAGAGGCATTGAGAGGTCATAGCTAGAAGGAATGGAGAAGGTTGGTAGATTGAACCTTTTAGAGGGTAGCATTACACTGATTTGTGGCATAAGTAGTTCTGGGGTGGCCATGGTGGGAGGGATTCTCAGGTCCTCAGATGTTTTCCCACCAAGAGGTAAAGGAATGGTGAAGGTGACATGATCTTTGTTGCACTTGTATTTGAAAATGCTCTCTCTGCAAACATAATAAAATTTATTTGAAGTTGAATGGATAATCACATTTGTAGTTGGATTTAAAACATTAGCATTAATCTTACGTGTTCATGAACACCCTCTCAGGCAAAGATGGAATAACCAGCTCTGGAATGCTCTCTCTTAGTGTCTGAAAGTAAGGCACATCAGAAGCAATCTTGTCCATCCAAATGAGGTAAGCCTATCATATCAATAAACATATTGGTTATTATCCAAATATTTTTCATGTCTATAATAAAAACAGTTTTTACTGTAAATTCTATACAATCATACCTCCCAGAGTTTTGCGTAAATGTGACGGATTTTCATGTCAGTCTTTACAACTTTATGTTCCATGATGTTATCGAAGGCCTGATATAGGCTACTCTGAAGAGGTGCTGCATTAGGCATCAGTTTCTGGATCTCTGAGTCTATATAAGACTTCATCTCAATCTTCATCTCATCTTTAGCTGTTTTAAAAGCAAATTATCACTTGTTATATTTGACATAAGACCCAAAATAATTATTTACTTATTTAAGACTGACTTAAATAAAGATTTTAAAATAAAAAATGTGAAAACAGTAAAAGTATCCAATACCATATTGTAAGGTAATCTTCTGCACAGAGTTTGTCTCTGGGAGCTTGATGTTACTCTTGAGTTCCAGAGTCAAATCTTCAGCACAGTTCATGGTAGCAGTAAGAGTGGCCTCAGTGTTAAGTGAGGGCATAATCAACTGAGTTTCCAGCAAGCCATCTTTCATGTCCTCAAGCCTGTTATTAGCAGAAACATGTCTTTTAGATTAAGGAACTTGCCCATTGGCAAATGTTTCAAAAAGTTATTTACATATCTACTTACTTTGCATGACCAATGAGAGAAAACTGGTTAATATTTTTGTTGGTGATATCAATGGTGATCTTCTTTCCTTTAGCAAGGCTGTCAGTGACACCAGCTTTGATTCCGGCCTCAATATCATAATCAGGAATTTCAATGCTGGTCATTAGAATATTCTTGTTCCTGTTGTAGTTAATAGTGGCAGTTGCCTCTGTGGCCTTAGTACCTATGGTAAGAAAAGAGGAAAAAAGTGATCCCTAAAACCCACAGCATCAAACACTGTAGGAATGTTGTTATATAATAACAGAGTGGTCATAATTTCAAATTTACTGTTGTTAAGTATACATGCCTTCTGCTTTCAAAATCATTTTCAGAGAATCAACCTTCTGGCGGCCTTCCTTGCCCTCGTTTAAGAGTTCATAGGCAAAGGCTGCAGTGTACTCAGTGATGTCACCGGTGGGTTGGATACCCAAAACAAAACTGTGGGCACATAATACTTTAAGCACAACACATAGAAAAAATGTGTTTAATGTTTTTTTTGTTTTTTTTAAGTTTGATTCTTACCTAGACTCTCCGTTAAGAGGGAAGTATGGAGAATTTCTCTCAGCTCTAGAGTTGAGTATGGTGGTGCAGTAATTGATTCCAGAAATAAGGGGGCTGCAGTTCATTATGGCAGTTCTGTCGCCTGTCTCAGGAACAAGTGTGACTGGAGTTTTGGACACCATTACTAACTTATTGCTGTTTGTGAACAATGACAAAAGGTTTCCCATTATGTTTCTATTAAACAGCTGCCTGGACCAAATTTGTAAAAAGCTGATGCAATTTCTTTCTGTACATTTTCTTTAACAGTATAAAGAGCATACATTTAAAATAAGCCATGTAACATATAACACAAAAGCTACCTGACTCTAAAGAGTTCGATAGTGTTCTTAGGTGGCAGTATTGACAGCTTTATTTGGCCACCGCCGCTAGTGATCTTGGCATTGAAAGTGCTCTCATGGAACATATTAGTGTGCATTTCCACAGCAGAGACAACAAATTTAGGGATGTGGACTCCCATACAGGTAACAAATTCTACTGCCATGGCGGGTGAAAAAGACAGTTCACCCTGTGAAAAGAAATAGGGATACATTAGTAATAAACATGACAATGAAAAGATCAAAATAAAATAATTTGTTATACTTTTTTTGTGCATAAACAAAAAGTAATCAAGGGCAATATTTAATACCCTGCCAGGTTCCATACGCAGACCACCCTCAACACCAGGCACAAAGGTCCCAGACAAAGCAAACTTAAGGGGAAATCCTGAGGCAGTTGGAAGGGAGAACTCATTATCCATAAAGATGTAGTGAGCAAAGATGCTCTGATCTCCAGACATCAAGGCCTTTGTAATCTATTGAAACAGGAATATGTAGAATTTTGCATTTATAGTGCCTCAAAAAGATCTTGAGAAAATCTTGAGCTAGCAAAAACAGATAGCAAAAATTCACTGTATAAATTAACCCAGTGTTGTCTGATATATGATAGAGCTAATATAGATATGTTTTATGTAAAATGCAGCATATTGTATATACATACCCAAGCAGGTAAGTACTTAAAGGCCTGAATATATGTGGCAATCCTGTCAACAATAGCTGACAGGTCATTGGTGCTCTTGATGTATCCCAACTCATTCCCCATGATCCTTAAGTAAGCAATAGCCTCTGGGGAGTCCTGGTTGTATAGATCCTTTGCAAGCTTGTTGAAGTTCTGCACCATTTCCCTAATAATATTCTCAGGGACCTGTCAAAGAGAAGATTCTGATATTATTTAGCCTTGGATACATGCATGAAAAATTAAATCCTATAAATAATCACATTGCTATGTTTGGAATAAGCAATAGATATCACTACCTGTCTTTTAGTTTTTTCTGTTCTCAGGGGTTCAACCCATTCTTGCAGAATTTCATTGATTTTGTTTGGTATTTTGCCCCCAACCCAGTGCATTGCCTTGGAAATAGAATCAGGGAAGAAGCCATTGCTTCCAAAGAGAGTCTCAACAGTTGGCTCAAATCCTTTGCCCTCCATGCCAAATTGGTGACCACAAAATAAATAAACAAATAAATAAATTCGTAGTCAAATCAAATGCAACAAGTCCATAAAAATCAAGGGTAACTACAAGCAATAAGTAACAATTTAATCATATAACAACTAATTAAATACAGGTACATAACACATTAAGATTACTACCTCAATGAAGTCAAGGTTGTAACCGAAGGTTTTCAGGGTTGTCTCAAGCATAACCTCTCTGGGCAACTGGCTACTGGGATCAAAAATGATACTTCCCTGCATTTTGGAGCCTGGGATAAATACATCCATCTTATAGTTACGAGAGAGCTGAGTGTAGTTTGAGTGGGCAAGCACCTCATCATCCTGCATGACCTTGACTATTGTTTTGCCCAACCTTGGAAGAAAAAGTTATAGTATTTATAGTGTTATAGTAGATAAAGAGCAAAAAAAGGTAGACAGCAGTTGATGTGTTTTGCAAACTGTCTAGAGAAAACTGACAAACTAAGTAACATACTCTTTCATTTCAGGATCCCTGGAATGAATAATGTTGTACACATGAGAAGCCACAAAAGACTTGACTTGCACATTCTGGTCCTGGGTAAGGATCTTCCTCACAACCTCCAGGTCACTTGCCTCTGGCTTTTTCATCAAGATAAGATATGCAGCAAGTCTCTTTTGAACAGCACCTTTGGCATAAAGGGCCACTCTCTGAATGTTAGAACGGGCCTGAACATTAAAAAAAAGAGAGAGATTGGTGTGAAATTGGATAATTCCTTACATAAGGCACACATCTGATTTTGAAGAAATACAAATTGTTCAACAAAAATTGCAACACTTACATCAGGAGTCACAATCATTCGTCTGAAAGCCTGGATGGCAGACATCTGGACTGACAGGGTGGTGGCAGGCTGTCTCATACACTTAAGCAGAGTGGTCTTTATGGTGGGATCAGCTGCTTCCATAGCCTCACCCATGTTTCCAATCACCTAACCAGGGCAGATTATTATATATATATAAAAAAAGTTGTTTTCCCAGTGTGAAAATATCTAAAAATATAGATGTTAAAATACAAACCCTTAAGGTCAAGTAGGTCAGATCTTTCTCGCCAGCACAGTCAACACCAAGAATGGAGGTAATGAAGTTAGACACCTCAAGAATCTCAGAGGTGAGCTGACCCTCAGCTTGGAAGTGCCTGAAGAGATATATTATTAACGTTCAGCTAAAGTGGAAATATCTGTATAGTATGTTCATAGTACATCCATCTGTATATCATGCTGATAGTATTTAAAAATCTGTAAATTATGTCCATAGTACTGCCTTATCTGTATATTTATTGTACAATTGTAACATATTGTAGACACTGTATATCCTGTACTTACTGCTTATTGCACTTCTGGTTAGATGCTAACGACATTTTGTTGCCTTGTACCTTACATGTGCAATGACAATAAAGTTGAATCTAATCATCTAATCTAATCTAAATATACTGACAAATACTTTAGCTAAAGGAAGACAGCATAACTGATCACCAGCATATGTTGTGCTTTGGATTTCGGTGTGCTAATGTCTTACAAAGCACGATTACTTTGGTGGACCAGCTTCACTAGAAATACCATACAAATCACAGTCTTCACCAACCATGTTTTGCATCTGACAGCATGGTGATGCTGGCAGCACTTAATTAATATGAACCAGCTTAGATGTGCTAGAAAATTTAAGCTATTCTATACTGGTCTTTTCAGAGGGGAATTGAAAGGAATTAAGCCATCTAGAAAAGAAAAGAATTTGCGTACCTCCTTACAACATTGCTGAGAGCATACATTACTGGCTTGCTCTTCTTGGTCTGCGCAATCTCCAGTATGTCTTTCACCAAGAGACCAGTAGGTCTGAGCATCATTCCTAGAGCATAGACAGCAGCATCTACCTCAATGGAATCAGCATCAAAGGTCTTCAGAATACTGAACATGGCGCTGCCACACTCTGGGGTACCACACTGAATCAGGGCCTGCCAGGTCAAAAACTTGTCCTCCTCCACCATCTGAATGATGTTCTGCTGCAGAACCTCATGCTCGAGCCCACGGAGTTCAGACACCAAACTATGGAAAGTGCTGGCCCTCAGCTGCCGATCTTTTTTTTCATTCATGGATTTCAGCTGCCTGAAGATGAAGAGCAGAGCCTCAGAGCTCTGAGCTGGGGCTTTATCCTCCACTGCCTCTAGAGCCAAGTGTTTGGGGTTAGTAGAACCTGTATTTTGGAGAACGGGATGATATGTGAGTGAAAGGCTACATAGATACAACCAAAGGAAACATGAAGTCAGAATATTCCCAACAGTTCTATCATTTTTATCAAGACAAATCAAATCCAAAATTCTCAGATCTATTTTAGATATAACAGTGCAACTGGGAACACTCACGATAATCAAAAACTCTGTCATTAATCTTGCTGGTTCCCTCAAGAGTTAGGATTTGTTTAACAAGCGAAGAGATACCATACGTATTTCTGCAAAGAAAATGAAATGCATATAAATGAATTAGAATATGATGTTCCATTTATGCACACATATCACTGGGAAATGTAGTAAGTGATATGATGTCAGTGTCACTCACTGGTAAGAGAAAGGAAGAAATATGTGCTTCTCTGTGCACATGGCAGAGGTCATGTGCTTCTTCTGGTTGTCGAACTTATAGTTGCAGTTCTGGGTACTGCCAATCAGCTTTGATAGAGGGTATTGCTGTTGACAAATAAATATATTTAAATACATTATCTGTTCCTTGAAAATAATTTTTTCACCTGTAGTTGGCTCAGTCTGTATGCACACTGTATGTCATGCTTATGTCAGTATTGGTTAGCGTTTTCTTAATCATTAAAGTGATTGTCTCACCAAACCAGTGATGATTGCAAGAGGGCTGGTGTGGCTTCTTTGGGTTTTGAAAGAATCACATCCTGACAGGTCCCTAGTGAGGGTGACATCAGTGGCAATATCTTCCTTGCTGTTGACCTTGACATCAGTGGCGCAGATTCCATGGACAGTAACCTAGAATAAATAATTTTATCAAATCAATGCAAAAAAAAAAAAATGCATGTCTACAATAGTGATTATTTAAAGTGCAAGGTGGAGATGTGGGGGGGGGGGGGGGGGGGGGGGGGCACAAAGGTGGGGTGGGGTAAAGGATCCCTACTTATTTTCAGTCAGTGGACTGGTACAAATTGTGGAAAACATTTTCTGGCAGCATGTACTGACATATATACAAAAACAAAAATAATAATAATAATCTACTGATAACTCACTGTTTTGAGTAATTATTATTTCCCAACTCTTATTTGATTTATTAATTTACCAAGCCATATGTGGCCAAAGTGGTATGGCCAAAAATTATAATTATTATAATATTTTTAAATACAATCTTAATCTTTAAAAATAACATTTTATTCCTACTAATAAATACAGACAAACTACTTTAAGGTAATATACAGTAATGGTGTAGTGATGATTAGGGGCTCTGTTGGAGCAAGGATATTTTGGATATTGATACTGTATATTAATTGCTTTGTAATAATAATGATAATTATAATGATAATAATAATATAAATACTAAGCAAAATGCAAAAGCTGGCCTTAATTTTTTTTCAGTAAATCCTGAGATTACTGAAATAATTGTTTCAAACTTATCATGAGGTTTATATGAGGATGTAGAGGCAATATCATGAATATCAGTCTCCTATCAGTTGACTACCTGGGTCAAGATTAATTTACCTTCATTGGAATTTATTATTCCAGATAAGAAGATTAAGATCTTATCTGCTTAGTTGTTAGGTAGGTGTCCATAACAGCATTGCTTAAATTAATTTAATCTAACAAGTTCAGCATACAGTAAAAGGCAATTCATATCTTTACAGATTAAGTCCTTAAGGAAGAAGAAAACATGTTTATGTACCATGTCTTTGCTCTCCTCTTTCTCCATGACAGGAACAATCAGAGCGGAGATGATACCCCTCTTGAAGTTCAGAATGTTGGTTTCATCTCCCTCAGGATAGAGTGTCACACCTGTCTCACCCTCCACTACAAACTTCAGTACATTCCTGTGAAAAGAAAAGGAATAGCTGTAGAATCATTTGTTGAAAAGTTTCTGATCAATTTTAAAATCAGTTTATTATAAACTGGAAACCAGTCTTATAATGTATAGTTTATGAGATAGTTTTTATTTTCCATTGGCTGTTGGTATATTTTAGCAATACTGGCTGTGCTCATTTTGAATATTTGCAGACCTAACATTATTATTTGATCCGTTTTCTCTAAAGGGACGGGAAACATACTTTTCTATGGCTGCTTGAAAGGCTTGGGCCTCAGCAGCAGGTGCATAGATGGGCGCCCCATTTGCATCTGTTCTGACCACCTCAGTTAGGGAGCACTCACTGGTACGGAGCTCAAAGCTACATGCCACAGGCACATCAATTTCGACCTATGGGGAGAAGGGTATTAATGACTTATTTAATGACTTAGTTAATGGCTGAGCAAAACAACAGGAAAGGCATACTGAGAAACTGAACATGATTTTTCAAATGTACCTTGCAGGAGATTTTGGGACCATTAATGAGAGGGGAGGTCCCAGTAACCATATTCTGGATCTCAGCTTCATACCGATATGTATATTTTTTGTAGATCTTAAATCTTTTAGATACTGTAAATAAAATAAACACTAGGTCAATTCAAAAAGGAAACTTTCGAAAGAATAATCACACACTGCAAAGAAAAAATAATAATTTTCTCAGTACATTTATTTTCTGTGAATTTTGTGGATAATATATATATATATATATATATATATACACACACACACACACACGCACACACACATATACCATATATATATATATATATATATATATATACACACACATTCTGAATACACATTTTATTTTATAAAATTTACACTTTATTTTGTTTACATATCATTAGTTTACATATTATTTCAGGAAAACAAGACAAATAAAATATCTAAAACACTTTTGCAGTACAATATATATAGTTTTATCATATATATATATATATATATATATATATATATATATATATATATATATATATATATATATATATATATATATTGTTTTCTTTTTAAAATCTATTTACTTAACCATTTTATATGTGTCATAAGGAGGCCATAAACTTAATCTGATAAAGAAATAATAGAAATAATATCAATAAAATATGAATGAATTGTTCAGTTTAAGAAATCAAGTAAAAACAGATGGTTTGATTTAGGAATGGAAATTAAAACAGTGAATTTCAACATTACAGATAAAAATATCTAAAACATTTTTGCAGTACACACATATATGTTATATATATATATATAACATTAATATTACTTTGTTTAAATTTCATTACATTATGTTCTTTTATCTAATCATCACCAGCAATAAGAAATCTGGACTCTGACATCCTGGCTCAAGCACTGTGTTTTGTAGATAAAAAGTAAATAGCCACCTTAGAATGATGATGTCATTTATTGAGGGTTCAAAGTAGGTGACAACACCAATAGGTACAGTAAGTCCAATAGGTAAAAGATAGGGATAAATTAAATTGATGCTTTAACATGCATGAGTTCTAGACACCTCGAATACAAATAACATGTCATCAAAGGATAACAAATAAAAAAATAAGAAAAATACTTACAGTGACATTCTGGATGAGAATTTGACTCAGTTTCTTGCTCTAATGAGAAAGTCATTATGCAAGTATGATTAGGAAAAATATGTAAATGAAACTAAAAATGCATATTGAAAGGTAAATCAAAGATTAAATAAATAAAAAAAATTAACATTTGACACAACTTAATAGCCTTTACAGAATATGAAATGCTAAAAATAGGCTATAGGATACATAGGATGAAGCAAAATAAATAAAATATTTTCAGTGCATGAAATGCATTAATGAAGTAACATTAACACACCAGAATGCAAAGATACATTATACTCACGGGCTATAGCGTAAGTGCCAAGTAGCAGCAATATGCAGAGCTTCATATTCCCCATGCTGGGTCAGAAGAAGCTCAGAAGCTCTAAGACTACAGCGAGTCTTCTTCCGAATGGAGACTGGCAGTGATCATCTGGCTCACATCTTTTATACTCTGATCTATTCAGTTCACTTATGGGGTTAAACAAGGGTTGCAACAGGTCCAGAGTTCCATCAGCCAGTGTGGCAGGCCAAAGGCAAAAGCTGTTTCATAAACACCACCCAAGACTTGCCTGTCAGCAATGGAACTGATGGAACTCACTGATTGCATTAACCAACAGTAACCACAGGTTTTAGACTACCTTGATTGATTTTTTTTTTTTTCTTTCATGTGAAATCCTACATAGGCCAAATGTTGTTGGGGAGAAAGACCAAACTAGTACCACATTGTTCAATGTAATGTTAAGTAAAATTGTAGAATGTAAAATTGTAATAAAAGGGCTAAATGGTGTTGAAGGGCCTTTAACTTCTTTGACTGTCATTATATATTCTTAATATTCCTTGCAGTTAAAACACTAAAATATTGGATATAAACTTTCAACAAAATATTATTCTATTCTTCTATCCAGTAGGCAAATGCAATACAAATGCCATAATTCCACTAGACAATAGTGGAGTAGTTACCCAGCAGAATCCCAGTAGCTACTACCAAATACCTTTTTCTCTAGTGACATGTGAGTCATGCCCTAATCAGAGTAATTTTCAAGCAACATGCCCTCTCCCAATTTACAATCCTTATCTTTAAAACCAAGTCAGTGTGCAAAAGTTCAGAGAACATTTCAACTATTTAGGATCCCCAATGGATTATGTATGGAATTACTGTGTATTAATTATGAAGAATGATCGTAAAATTACTAAGTGCAGATGTGTTGGTTTGTGATATATGCACCGCTGAGTGGTTAAGAACAGTAACCAGAAAAATATATCTTAATAATAATAACTTAATTTAAAGCTTATTTATAACTTAATTAAATTTATATTGTATCTTTATCATTTTTTTATGTGATGAATTGTTTGTGTTTCACAGTTGCTTTACTGTAGATACTTGTTACTATAGAAAATGTGACAGTAAGACTTCCCTGGTCTTTACTATATGTTAGGGAACAGATCTTATCAAGTACCTTATCAACAGAAATACTGACTAGCTCATTACTTATCAAAATATTACTTTACAAATACTATTTCACCCATAAAAACACACTTCTACAAAAAAAAAATCCTACTAAAAACAAAACCTTATAAAAAAAATCTTATAAAACTACAAAAATACAACGCTGAAGCTAGCATTTTTATGTTAAAATACTTTCTCCTACTCCAGTTTAATGTTAGACATTTATAATTAAACCATTCACAGCCCCTAAAAGTGTCAACACTGCCTATGTATTTTTTATTCTTATTATTATTATTATTATTTTTACCAATTAACATTAGTAGTGTGGCATAGAGGCCAGTGCTTGAAATATTGCAGATTTGCAATCTGCACAAAACAAAAACATTTCATTTAAGATGTTAGAAACACATTTAATGTGGGCAAGCTTTAGTCTTAACATTGCACAAACCATCATACTCTGACAGAGAAAGAAGGTTTTCAGCACATGTCC